>NC_056725.1:1302714441-1302889441 GCF_019279795.1 Protopterus annectens
TACAAACAAGCATAAGCAGTGTAATCAAGAAAGTATAATTAGGAATAGCATTTGAAGAACATATAAACTTTTTACAAGGAATAAATATGTTATTATTCTATTAATCATATTTTCATTACTCTTCTCTCTCTCTGCCTTCCCCCACCCTTCACCCACTACATAATCTAAATAGAATGTCATTGTTTAAACAAAGAAAAGAAGAAAAGGAGAAGAAAAAATAAAAAGATAAAGAAAAAAAATGTATCAAATTACTAACCTTACTTCTCCTTCTCAGAAAGAGAAACAAGTTGAATCACAACTTGCCATTAAATCTCCAGATATTTTGACTAGTTATGAAACAAAACATTTCTTTGCACACAGAGAATAACTTTGATTAAATCTTTTTCAAAATATTTGTTGCTTCTTGGAAATGCAGGAACTATATTTAAAAAGATTAATAATGAAATAAAATGATGAGAGAAAAAAAAACTAGAACAAATCATTTGTTTTTTAGTCTCTTCTTCTTCTCTGAAGTCTTCCACGAAGTTTCAGTTGCCAGTCTCTTTAATGAAGGACTAGCCCATTCCATTTCTTCTATTTTATCCAAAATCTTATTTTTTTTGATAAACAGTAAAGCAGAGTCTAAGTCATCGAAAATTTTAGGACCATCAGGAAGGAAGATTTTAAGCTTGGCAGGAAACAGAAGGTATGTTTTAAACTGTGCTTTTTTAAGCTCCCTTATTAGTGGCAGAAAAACTTTTCTTTTAGCTATTACCATGGAAGAATAGTCATTGTCAAAACGCACAGTTGTCTCATTAATCTTAACAGGAGCTTTAGCCCAAGCAGATTTAAGAACCATCTCTTTATCAAAAGATGATAAAAATCGAACTATAACTGATCTAGGATAGTTTTTGTTAGAGTTAGTATTAGCTATAGATCTATGTGCTCTTTCGATACTAAAAGAGAATGCTTCTGGTAAGTCTAAAGTTTTAGGGAGCCATGTTGTTAAAAAAGAAGTAATATTGTTACCTTCAATATTTTCTGGCAGTCCAAAAATCCTAATGTTATTGCACCTAGATCTATTTTCCATGTCATCCAGCTTTGTTTGTAAATGTGTATTTTGTTTCAGCAGAAACTCAATGTTGATTTCCTCTTCTTGTATTCTATTTTCCATGTCATTCACAGCTTCTTCTATGCCTGTCATCTGGATCTTCTGTTGTTGCAGGTCTATATGTAACAAGTCTATTTGTTTTGTAGTTTTTTCAATGAAGGTGTCTATTTTAGTATCCATTTTATCCATCTTAGCAGTAAGTTGCTGAATTATAATTATCAGAGACTGAAGTTCTTTCTTGATGCTGGAGTCTTGAGAATTTGTCTTACTGGAACTCATTTCAGACTGATAAACTGACAGGAAAATTTCCAAAGTGATTTCTGACAGGAATATTGTTAAGATTTCCTTTCTTTTTTAGATATAGTTCAAGAACTATATAAAACAAACATATTTAGAAAGAAAATAATTTCAAAAATTAATTTTTTAAGTAATTAATTCCTGTCAGTGTAATGAAATTGGTGGAGCTGAAGAAATCTGCTGCTATCCTGTGTTCATCCTTGGCCATGCCCCCAATAAATGCTTTTCTGAGTGCATGTTTATTGTGTTGTTTACAGAAATGCGAAATGATGTTAATTTCTCAAGTTGAACAACTAACACTACAAGTAGAAGTTATAATTTTTCATAATCATCTGAGGTTTCACCTGATGCCTTCTAATACGTTGTAAGTCAGATAGATTATTTTGGAAATATTACATGCATATGGAAATATCGTGGATCTTCACAACTGCTAGCAAATAACTAACAACATCTGTACAGTGTACTGTACCTGGATAGCTACAAAGGTTTTTTTCTGTGTCTCACAGACAGTGGTCAATATTTGTATTGTAGGACATCCTAGCTTAATATTCAAAATCCTGCCCTTTCGTGATGTGTAGTGGTATTCCACAAATAGCAATGATATCCCAATATGTAAATGTAGTTAGCATATGTGATTCACAATGACTACAAAAACATGGAGGCATTTTGGTAAACATGACCCCTTACTACAATATTATAATATACTTAAGGCGTAAGCATTACAGGGAGAGATGCAATGAGGATATGGTGTCTTAGATTTTGCCATATTACTCTGATTCATAGAGATAAACATATAAGGAATAAAAGGGCCTCATTTGCATATAAAACATGTAAAGGACTCTGAACCTATGTGAGTAATGCATAACAGCACCGTGAATAAGTAGATTTATGCAGAGTAATGGATAGTACTATGAAACAGCTCCAATAAGGTAAAACTAATTCATTTTTGGTGCCATTTCAGTGCTTGTACATACATGGACAAACTGTTGAAAGGATCATTAAGGGAAATATTTAATTTTGGTATCACTTAAGTGCATGTGCATACATGGTTCGTGGATTGCAAAGTAAATACAAGACCCGCAGCAACACTTTTTACAAGAGATCTCTTGTAAGCACAGCATGGGTATTTTTTCTATTAATTGCAAGATCACTTCATTAGCATATGCCACTTTATACACTTTCTCATTTACCTCTCATTACGCTTACTTAATTTGCTTACACAAAATCACAGAAAATGCCTGTTAATGTAAATGGCCTCTATGAAGCGCTGCCTAGCTACGCTCACTAGCAGACATCGCAGATACTCATACCGCATTTGCACAGTGACTCAGAATACTGGCCTTAGTGTCACTTTGTTACTTATACCCTGCCCTTTCTTCTGCTACCTGTTATTAACAGGTAAGTCACTTAGTTAAGGAAGCCACCTACAAATAAAGTCAAAATGCAGTAAGAAGCTATGGCCATTTGATGGAAATATACAAAGGGCACTGTAAGTATGAATAGATAGAAATAATTTATACTTCTAATAAGCTTACTGGCATATTTTGTTTAATAATTTTCCTCATCAGAGACAGTCAAATGGGGGACTGGGTCTGCAAAACAAAGAAAGAGATAAAAGAAATAGCTAATGAACGTTCTTCATGCCAGCAGCTACTACATTTTTAAACAGTGAAGAGAAACTGCTTTTCATGGAATAGCTATTCAATATATTTGGAAAGAAAAACACCATTATTTTAAGACCACAATTTAACTTCTTTCTCTTTCTTTTATCTTTCCTTCCTTCATTCACCAGTGGTACTATATGTTCTTGTACTGTAGCAATGTCTCACATGGAGTGATCTACATAATGCAGATACCTTTATAGCACTGTAGCTAAACATTCATTTGTGACATTTATTACAAAACAATGAGATAGATGCATGACTAAGATTTTCAGTGTTTGATAAATATTTTATTATGTCTTGGACAGTCCCTGAAAATTACTTTTGGCAAAAATCAAGTTAAAGAACTATTCTTTATATGGAAAAGGCTGTCTGTTGATATAAATTAGGGGTGGATGTGTTATTATTTATAATTCTCAGTAGCTAATTGCTACAGCTTGTGATAATAGGTTAACAAGTACCAAACGAAAAGAAACCAATAAAACAAAATCCACTGCAACCTTGCACAAACAGTCCGTATAAGAAAGCTGAACGCAAGTTTATTAATTTAGCATCAAGCATTTTCGCTGCAAGACACTTGCAGCTTCATCAGAGAAAATACAAATGAAGAAACATACACCTAGCCTAAATAGAGTTAGGCAGGAAATGACATAAAGAGCATCACTCGTAATTAAATCACCTAATTGGCAAAAGAACTTAAAAACACAGCGTAAACCCACCTCATAAACAAGTAAAAATATTTTTCTAAATATTTAAACTAGTACATTTATAATAATATATTAAAAACTCTCCTTAATAAGAAGTGAATTATTCACTGATAAAAGAGGAATTTAAAAGGCAATTTTTAGAGAAGATTTTTTTAAAAAACATAAACACCCGTTCCAAATGGTTAATCACAGGTTGTTGCCAGTTGAAAAAGCAACACACTTAAATTTCAAATACTGGATAAGAATACAAGTAATAAACTATAAAGTTATGAACAAATGATATAACAACACTTATAATATAACAAAACCTCTATAAAAAGTCTGTGTTACAAAATATTAATATTATTTAAATTATTTATGATATTTAAAATAACTTGGTGAATAAGCAGGAAAATGTATAAAATACAATAAACAAACATCTCCAGACAGCATATTTGTATATTATCTCATATAACTCCTAAGTTTTAGAACCGCAGAAATGTTACAGTTTTCATTAAGTCCAGGGGACCTGAAGGCATCTAACTTCAGCTGCCATTCTAGTTCACGGTTCTCTAAAATAAGAGAAAAAGGGCCCCATCTAATGCTAGTAGGAACATGGTCAATGACCATAAATTCAAAGCTGTGACCTGGTTAAGAATGGACATGTTTAGCCAAAGCATTTTGACATTTGTTGTTCCTAATTGCATAAACATGCTCATTCACGGACTTTTCTGTCCGTCTTACCAATAAAAAAAAACAGGACAACAGTTACATAGAGCAATATAAATAACAGATTTTGTTTCACAATTAAATTTGTGGAATATCTGGTATTTCCTGTTCCTAATAACAAAACTATTTCCTGTTCTAATCATCTTACACCAGTTGCAAAAACCACATGTATACATGCCTATTTGTCTACTAAAAATATTTTTATTCATGTCCCTTTGTAATAATTCTTTTAAATTATTACCTCTCTTGTAGGTAATTCTAGGTCGAAGGCCTAATCTATCGACTAAAAAAGAGTTATTGGCAATGAAATGCCAGTTCTTGCAAATGATGGACCAAATGGTCTGAGAATCAGCGCAAAAGGTTGTAACAAAGCTCAAAGTGTAGGAACATTCCCTTTCTGTAGAAGATATAACTGAATGAAATTCAGAAATAGGATCTGGTACACCTGGGGTTAAATCTAAGGGAGGTAAGATAGTTTCATTACTTATCCTCTGTTTTAACAAAGGTTTATAAAAACCGTCAATTCTTTTAACTGATACTTCATCTATGAGTTCCTCTAAAAGTGGTAATGGATAACCACGATTGGTAAATAATTCCTTAAGGAAGTTGCATTCAAGGTTGAAGTCGACTATAGTACTGCACATCCTTCCAGCTCACACAAGTTGTCCCTTAACAATGGACCGCTTTTGCTTGAAAGGATGTGAACTAGAAAAGTGAAGGAAGGAATTGCAGTAAGTCGGCTTCCTGAATATGGTAAACAAATACTCTCCCTTAATAACATCTTTAACCAATTTAACATCTAGATAGTCTATTTCTAAACAAGAAAATTTAAAAGTAAATTTCAGGAACTCAGTAGTAACATTTAAGGAATGAACAAATGATTCTGCCTCATTAATGTCCCCTTTAAATAAAATGAAGATATCGTCGAGAAACCTGGTGTAAAACTGAACATGCTGCATCAGATCAGGTTTATTTCTCAGGAAGTGCTTCTCCCAATAGCCTACAAAAATGTTTGCAACGCTCGCCCCACAGGGCGAGCCCATGGCTATACCTTGTTTCTGCAGAAAGTAATCTTTGTCAAAAATGAAGTAATGGGTTGTAAGGACTATATCGAGGAGTTCTGTAACTAACTCTATTTCACTAGTAGTAGCTCCTACATCCTTCAATAACAGCCCAATCCATTCCACAGCTTCTTGGTGTGGAATGGAAGTGTACAAATCTACCACATCAATGGTAAGGAAATTGTACATGATGTTGAAGGGGATGTCATTAATGTTAGTTAAGAAGGACCAAGAGTCCTTACATAACCCCGGAATAAACCGAACATATTTTGCTAAAATGCTGTCAATAAGACGTGAACAAGGATGTGTCATAGAGGACCTGCCATCCACAAGTGCCCTCATAGGGGGATTAAGTAAATCCTTGTGGATCTTAGGGATACCAAACATCAGTGGTAATTTAGGGGAAGTGATGTCATTAAAGTGATAAACGTCACTATCTATCTTAGCAGCTAAAAATAAATCCCTAAGATATCCTCTAATCCTCTGATAAGAATCATTTACTTCATTAATAGGCACTGCAGAATAAGCTGGAGAATCCAACACTAAAGACATCTTCTCCTTGTATTGGTGGTCACTAAAAATGACTAAACCCCCTCCATTGTCAGGTTTAATAAGTCTAATGGGTAACCGGTAAAGGTTATCCAATGCTTCCAATTGTTTTTTTGTAGTATTAGACTTATTTTGGACACTCCTATTTTGATGGAGGGAGGTAGGAAGCTGGTCCCTAAGGTCAGTTTCACATACATTTTCAAAAAGTTGCAACACAGAGTGCAGGGGTGGATTGAACACACTAGGGAGTTTTAGTGGGTGACCTGGCTGGGATGGTACATCACTAAACAATACTTGTAGGTTTAATTTACGAACGAAACATTTAAGGTCAATAATGACCTTAGCTAGATCAACCTGTTTATTAGGTACAAAAGAATTTCCATATGCTAGTAACTCTATTAGGTCTACATCAAGGTCAACATCTGAATAATTGTAGATCTTAAAGTCACCTTTCTGATTTGTAATTATAATAGGAAAGTCGGCCTTATTTGGTGCATGGGACAAGGTGCGATCATCTATTTGTGCTTGTTCTTGTTCTTGTTCCGCCAATTGTGGTTGCTGCGAGTCCCTAAAAAATTATTATTATACCTATTATTGTTATTATTAGGAAGGTGCCCAAGTTGGTTGTGGTCATTAATCGAACTATTCTCTTTATTGGCCTTAATTCTATTGCTACGTCTAAGATCTTGAGTTGGGACCTCATCCAAATCATGTCTACCATCATCACTTACATGGGGTGAACAATCACGTACATGAGAATTAGAACTCACAGGGGCATTACCAGGAGGTCCACTAGTGCTATCTTGTGCCTCAAGCTTAGGGTACGCAGTATTATTGAGATAGGCAACCCTATCTCTGACAAGTTTCTTGGACTTGTTTGCTTTTAATTTTACTAAAAAAGCATCTATACTAGTGAGAATACGGTGGTAGTCATATTTGTACCTAAGAAAATCCATGTCCGTCTTAATCCCATTGTCCAATGTGTTAATATCATTCGTTAGTACGCTGATATGTTGAGTATAATGCTTCACTAAAAGCTGCAACAGTTGCGCTCCTTGTTGCTGGAATAGAGCTTTCAAGTCCCCAAAGAAAGCTTCATCCACAAGTAAACCAGAAGGGGAAAAGTTACTACGTAGTCCCTTAGGGATTAATGTCTCAGACAGGCATTGGTCGAAGTACGCAGACTCCAACTGCATTTTCTTTAATTTTAACAGTTTGGAGTCCAAGAGTTTAAGTTTATCAGTAATACATACCCCGCATCCTGTTTCCTGCCTTAGGGTACTGCTAGACGTACCTGGTTGGTTTGTTCCAGTAAAAGAAAAAGGTTCAACGTTCTTGATCCATTCAGAAATGGATGGTAGTCCATTACTATCAAAGTTGACATTGAAAACCAATTCACCTGTATTAGGCGAAGAGGAACGAGCATTACCGTTGTTCCGGTTAACAATATTAGCATAATCCAAATGGGGTAGTGCAAAAGCAGAATCACCTTCATTACCGAAATTACTTCCTCGCATATCGTTGTTTGAGCCCTGTACAGGATTATCTCCTATAGGTCTATCCAACGAATGGTTAGAGGGCTGACGTTGACCAGGTGGAATCTGTGTTTCAAGACTGGTCGTAGGAACCACAATACGGTCAGAAGGACACGGTGGGTGAGCCATCCTGCTGCCGACGCTGTGATCTAACGCATCCATGCGTGCGTGGAGTAGGTCGAGTTTTTGTGTCAAAGAAGCCAGTAAAGCTGGTAAGTCAGAAGTGTTATTGCCAGCATTCGGAACGCGTGTTCCGAACAGGTTAGGGCTGTTTGGGCTGACAGGACTGCCAGTGGCCATGAGAAACAAATGAGTACCAAACGAAAAGAAACCAATAAAACAAAATCCACTGCAACCTTGCACAAACAGTCCGTATAAGAAAGCTGAACGCAAGTTTATTAATTTAGCATCAAGCGTTTTCGCTGCAAGACACTTGCAGCTTCATCAGAGAAAATACAAATGAAGAAACATACACCTAGCCTAAATAGAGTTAGGCAGGAAATGACATAAAGAGCATCACTCGTAATTAAATCACCTAATTGGCAAAAGAACTTAAAAACACAGCGTAAACCCACCTCGTAAACAAGTAAAAATATTTTTCTAAATATTTAAACTAGTACATTTATAATAATATATTTAAAACTCTCCTTAATAAGAAGTGAATTATTCACTGATAAAAGAGGAATTTAAAAGGCAATTTTTAGAGAAGATTTTTTTTAAAAAACATAAACACCCGTTCCAAATGGTTAATCACAGGTTGTTGCCAGTTGAAAAAGCAACACACTAAAATTTCAAATACTGGATAAGAATACAAGTAATAAACTATAAAGTTATGAACAAATGATATAACAACACTTATAATATAACAAAACCTCTATAAAAAGTCTGTGTTACAAAATATTAATATTATTTAAATTATTTATGATATTTAAAATAACTTGGTGAATGAGCAGGAAAATGTATAAAATACAATAAACAAACATCTCCAGACAGCATACTTGTATTTAGTCGATAGATTAGGCCTTCGACCTAGAATTACCTACAAGAGAGGTAATAATTTAAAAGAATTATTACAAAGGGACATGAATAAAAATATTTTTAGTAGACAAATAGGCATGTATACATGTGGTTTTTGCAACTGGTGTAAGATGATTAGAACAGGAAATAGTTTTGTTATTAGGAACAGGAAATACCAGATATTCCACAAATTTAATTGTGAAACAAAATCTGTTATTTATATTGCTCTATGTAACTGTTGTCCTGTTTTTTTATATTGGTAAGACGGACAGAAAAGTCCGTGAACGAATTTATGAGCATGTTTATGCAATTAGGAACAACAAATGTCAAAATGCTTTGGCTAAACATGTCCATTCTTAACCAGGTCACAGCTTTGAATTTATGGTCATTGACCATGTTCCTACTAGCATTAGAGGGGGCCCTTTTTCTCTTATTTTAGAGAACCGTGAATTAGAATGGCAGCTGAAGTTAGATGCCTTCAGGTCCCCTGGACTTAATGAAAACTGTAACATTTCTGCGGTTCTAAAACTTAGGAGTTATATGAGATAATATACAAATATGCTTTCTGGAGATGTTTGTTTATTGTATTTTATACATTTTCCTGCTTATTCACCAAGTTATTTTAAATATCGTAAATAATTTAAATAATATTAATATTTTGTAACACAGACTTTTTATAGAGGTTTTGTTATATTATAAGTGTTGTTATATCATTTGTTCATAACTTTATAGTTTATTACTTGTATTCTTATCCAGTATTTGAAATTTAAGTGTGTTGCTTTTTCAACTGGCAACAACCTGTGATTAACCATTTGGAATGGGTGTTTATGTTTTTTAAAAAAATCTTCTCTAAAAATTGCCTTTTAAATTCCTCTTTTATCAGTGAATAATTCACTTCTTATTAAGGAGAGTTTTTAATATATTATTATAAATGTACTAGTTTAAATATTTAGAAAAATATTTTTACTTGTTTATGAGGTGGGTTTATGCTGTGTTTTTAAGTTCTTTTGCCAATTAGGTGATTTAATTACGAGTGATGCTCTTTATGTCATTTCCTGCCTAACTCTATTTAGGCTAGGTGTATGTTTCTTCATTTGTATTTTCTCTGATGAAGCTGCAAGTGTCTTGCAGCGAAAACGCTTGATGCTAAATTAATAAACTTGCGTTCAGCTTTCTTATACGGACTGTTTGTGCAAGGTTGCAGTGGATTTTGTTATAATAGGTTAACAGCTAGCCAGTGAGTTAAGTGACATGCTTTAGTGTTGAGTTAGAAGAAGCCATGTTGCCAATACATTAAAAGTGATGCAGGCATATCGTTGTAGTTGCAGTGAAATGTGATAGGTTGTATGCTGTGTCAGACTGGAAGTTGTAGTTTCTTCTCACAGAACTAAATGTAAGCCAGTGGCAGAAAACCCTAAATCTGTCAGAGTAATTATTTATTTATTTATTTATTTATATTTTTGGTAAAGACAGTGCTGCAGTTGCTTCAGAAGGCAGGTATCAGGTGAAGCGCTAAGACATCAATGAGGAGAATGTGGACATGACAAAATTGCTTTATAAAAGGAGAGTCTAGTAGATTTCTATGATCTGATAAAGAGACCAAAGAAGCAGACTAGAGAAGAGCCTGCAGAGTAGATTGCCAATACTTCTGGTAGGCACTGGCCTCATACGCCAAACAAATTTATAAACATAAGAACTGATTAAGCTTTGGAATGAAGGACTATCACGCATGTGTCATGAGTAGCAAATGGGATTGAAGACAAGTAGAAGGGGGCTGTACTATATGCAGTATACCTCAAATGATAGGTTACGAGCATGTACCAGAGGGTGTACTGCAGAGAGTAGCCCTTTTGAATGTGATTATAAGAGTCACTGCTGACAGAAATCCTAATGGAGGAATTAAGAAGTGTGGAAATTACAAATGCAGTGCATAAACTCTGTGACCTTTAGATAAGATAAAAAGAAAATAGTTAGACTAGTAGACAAATTCAAGGAGAGCAACAAGTGTCAAAGAAAAGCTATTCCCAAGCAGTCAGAATTCAAAAATAATAGGCAGTCTTAAAGTATGTTATCACTGACACTGAGATAGAGAAAGTCAGACTAACTGAGAATATCAGATGCATGGAACTGCTTTGCAAAAGTAATAGGTGGACTGAAACAAAAGTGCAGTTCTTGGTGGGAATGGTGTTTGGATTAGGGAGGTTGCTAATCATCCAGGAAAGAAACTGATAAATAGGTAGCAAAAAGGAAAATTATGAACAACATGTGATTTATTATATGATCTAGAAAAACAGCATTTTTATTTTGCACTTCATCAAATAGCAAGCTATAGCTTCCTTCTGAAATAATGATTCTCAGTCATAGCTTCATTTCTGACACAGCATATAGACAAGATTGTTTCTTAGTACAGCTACATGATTGATGTTCTTTATTCGATATATCCATTCTTTATGCCATACCCCATTTGACAGTAACAACACAACGCTAGCTAATTGAAGATTCTGTTTAAATCTTAATTACGATAAAATACAAGACTTATTTAGCAAACATACCAAGGTGTGACAGAAAGTCAGGAACAGAATGTCCAAGTGTGTGTTTAGAACAATTTTGTCATTAGATCACTGTAACAGTATCCTAAGCTGTATGGGACATATCCTAACAAGGCTTGGATGATCAGCCACTATTCAAAGATTTTGGTCAACTTCCATATTATTGTACATCCAAATTGGCATAAGAGCAAGCTAGTATAAAAGCAGACATATGGGTGCCAAAATTCACAGCTTTCTTACTGCTGAAACAACTATTAGACTTGGTTTTCCCTGTGCCTTCTGTGGTTGGCTAGTTCAAGATATTAAGCAGATAAGTTCTCCATTGGAGATTTTCTTTTCATATTTCTTTGAAAGCTTATATTGTTTTTTACTTATGTCTAAGAGAAAAAGGAAGTGTCTGTATGGATGACATATTCTATATGAGAGATTCCCACACAGTTTGTCTTTTCTGCTTAGGAGAGGAACACTGTATCTATGTTCTATATGTTTATCATTTGCTCAAAAATAAGAAAGCGGCTTAGCTCCCTAAAACTTTGCATGGAATACAAGGTGCTTAAAACTCTTACACAACTATCTTTGGATGCTAATGTCAGTGTATTGGACATCTCCCTTCCAGATATAAAAAAAAAAAAAAAAAAAAAGAGATGAGAGATGGATTCCTGTAATGCCTACTGCTGTATCCTCTCATCTCTGGCCCTTGATGGATGACCCCACTTTGAGTCCTTGGAACATTTGCCTGCTTCTTCTGACCCCTCTGGTGCTTGTCCTTGAGAAGCCATTAAGAATCAGAAGTCTAGCACATCCCCCAAGGCCAATGGTATGCCTGCAGCAGAGAAGGGAGAACCACACCTGGTCATTTCTGGAAGGATTGATGACCTCCTGCAGATCTATATTAGGGAACAGGTACCTGGCACTTGAATGGAGGTCTAGATGTCAGGTTCTACTCAGAACTTCTCTTTAGAACCTCAAAGAAAAAGGGTCAGAAGGTTAAATACCTTTCTACTTCTTCTTTTCCTTCTTCAAACGAATTCAGAAAGGAATGACTTTCCTTCCGTAAAGGGCTTGTTTAAGGCCTTTTAATTACTTCAAGTTGCTTCTCCAACATATTCACAAAAATCAGGATCTCCCTCTCCTTCTGACTCTGAGCTTGACTCTGGTTCTGATACTAAAGAGATTGGATTAGATCAGTGATGGAGAACCTATGACACGTGTATCAAAGGTGACACACCATGACATTTTGAGTGACACGTCAGCATTCAACACCCAAGTTACCAAAGAAACTGCTTTTGATTTCATTACTCATGTGACGTGCATAGAGTTATTTTTTACCAGTTCAACAACACTGCTGCCGAGATAAGAAAGTTAGTAACCTCAAAGACTATTTCGGTATACTTTCTCAACAGAGTCTGCAATGGGCAGTGCTGGCACTGTTTTCTCTTCATGGTTACACTTCTGCAAAGGGCAAGTAGTCTGCATTTCTAGGAGTGTGCTGTTTTACATTCCTCTCAACTGTCCCTCTTAATCCCTCCTAAAAGTGGTGACTTTTTACACTTAATAATGACAATAATTAGATTTATAGACTTAATTTACTTCAGAAAATGTATATTAATTCACATTCATTTTTTTCTCAACTTAATATTAATAGTAATTTAAAACTGTCCAAGTCTCTCATTTCTAGATTTCTCCCTTATTCTGTTGAGATTAATCCCTGAAGTATTAAGAGCTATGCTGTTTTATTTATTTATTTATTGATTTATTTTATTTTATTTTAATTTGTTTTATTTATTTTTATTTTTGTTTGGAGGTGGGTAACACACCAGCAGAGTCAAGTTAGGCATTTTCTGAATTTTTGATACGCTGAACCCAAAAGGTTTGCCATCACTGGATTAGACTATGCCTTCCAAAGGTCTTCACTTGAAAACCTGGAGTCAGAATCCGAAGAAAATATTTCTTCAGATTCTCCTATAGAAGAAATGTCTTTTGACACTACTGGATAGACAGAAGACTTATTTCAATGAAGCCTAAGGAGATATCTGACACACAAAACAGGTATTACAAATCTTTGCAGGTAGAAAGCCATAAACTATTGGTTATACCTCCTGTTACTGGACATTAGGGGATGCTTTTAATGCTGCCATTGTTTATCCTGACAGTCAGGCACTTGTTCCTGGGAAACTAGATAAATATTATAAGGTTCCTTGATCATGTAAGTACCTTTTCTGAAACCCTAGAGCTAACCCTTCCATTATTTCTTTGACCAAATCATCTGGATCCAAATACCTTACTGCAGCTGATCCTTTACCCTCAGACAAGGATGGTGCAGCCTTCGAGAGATACAGAAAAAAGGTTTGCATAGCTTCCACACCAGTGCTTATAACTATGAATCATAGGTTGACATGAATAAGGTTAATGCAAAATTACTGCTTCAGATATAAAGTCCACATTACTTTCTATGCTGTGCTCAGTCACACAAGTCACTAAACATTCCTTGAGATGCTCCTGTGGTGCTAACTAGAGCTGCAGGAACTGGTTCGGCAATACACAAGTATGCATGGGTAAGATCTCAAAACATGCCAGAAGATGTCAAATCTGAAATCCTTAATACTCCCCTTGATAAATAGGTTTTATTTGGTGCTTTATCATCTTCTGAGGTTCTTAAGCGATTTAATGAAAGGGGGAAACTGATCTAGGATGTAAAGCAAAACTTTCTTTCAATACCCTATACCTAAATATAGCAGAAATAATCCTTCCAACCTCAGGCCACGTTATAGGAAAATATTAAAACAACCCAAACAAAAGTCAAGAGACCAACAATTTAAGAAGCAATGACAAGACAGTGTTAAGGAAAATGAAAGGACCCCACAGTCTGTATCTCTGTCAAAGAAAAATGATTGGCCATTCTCCCCTTTCATCTCCATTCCTTACCCACACTGGCAACTATCTAAACCTTTCAAAGAGTCTATCTCTGCATCTCATTCTAAGGTGCCAAGTTGCAACAATTTTGGAGGACTAGAAATCATTCAAAATGGGTAGAGGTAGCAATTGGAATCTTTCCCTCCAAACCTAGAATTTCCTCCCCATCCACAAAATCACACCCACCTCTTTCCTTCTATCATTTCTCATAAACTTCCCCATGTAGTAATAGAACCTGTACCAGAGGATCCAGAAGGAAATGGATTTTAATAAAGAATAGTTCTAGTTTCCAAAAAGGTGGAAATATGGAGACCTGTGTTGGACTTCTCCTTAAATCTTCACATGAGAAATTCAGAATTCAACTCCCCAGTCTCTTTTTCCTCTGATTCCCACTCCAAGTTTCATGGTAACTGTGGATCTAAAATATATAAATTATCATATTCCCATACACAAAAATTTCAGATTTTTTAAGATTTTGTGCTTTTCATTCATTTGTTCAGTTCTCTTATTTATCCTTTGATCTTTTCACAGCACCAAGGCTATTCGCAAGGTGTCTAGCACCAGTGATTGTTTCCTGCAGGTTAAAGGCATCCACATCTTTTCCTACTTAGATGATTGCCTTTGCAGACTCTATTCAAGACTGTTAAGAATCTCTCTTCTTTGTCAAAGATCTGTTTTAAATCTAAAGTTTTCACCTCATTCTGGACAAGTCTTTGTCACAGAGTAACTTTTCTAGTATGCCTTCTAGAAACTTCTAAAAAGGAGACACTCCTGCCTCAGGAAAAAGTAACCTTCTAACAAGGATAGTTTTTACAATTGTCTCAGGAACCTCTAAGTACAGCTAGGAAATTTCTCAGAATTTGGGGATAACATGGCATCCATTATTCTCATGATCCATCTAGTCAGATTACACATGAGAAAAATTCAGCTGTTTCTCAAAGTCTTTGTGGACCCACTACCAGCAACCTTTGTATTTTCAAATCCCTGTACTGAATTTTATCAATAAAAAACTTCAGTGGTAGATAGACTAATAGCTTTTTAATCCAGGACTTCCAGTCTGGAGAGGGAGTGGCTCTATTCAAAGAATTCAAGGTACGCAGTCTTTGGAATCATCATTACAAAAGGAGACTCACAAACATCAAAGAAATGATGGCACAGGTGAATGCACTCAAACATTTTAATCATCTGTAGACTCCATGACCTCTTTTAATAGTCACAGACACTATCATGTGGTATACAAACAAGAAATTTGTAGCCAAGTCATTCATACTATGCAGACTAGCCATGATAGCCTGTGAACCAGCAATGCAGTGCTTTCTATCCCTGCAGGCTACTTTTATTCTGTCAGAGCAGAATACTGTGCCCCCACAAATGAAATTTACATATGAGCATCTTCCAGATGATTACCCATCTGTGAGAAACTCCAGAAATAGATCTGTTTGCCTCCATTCACAATAATCAGTTAAAAAAATCTGCCCCAGAACTCCTTCCGAAAAGTTCTGGATTACAGATGCTTTTTCCTTCCTTTGGATGGGAATGTACATATTCACCCCCCTTCTGTGAGATAACAGAGTTATTTTAAAGATTCAAAAGGACTTCCTAAAATAATATTGGTAACTCCCTTTTGGCCCAGACAACAGTGCTACTCACTTCTCTTGAAGATGGCCAAAGGCAATTACCACAAACATACTCACATAATAGACTTACTCACACAGGATGAGGGATCTCTGAGTCACCCCAACATGCAAATTCTACATCTGATAACATTCATAATAGAGTTTTGAATGATCTCAAGCACCTTATTTCTGAGGGAATGCAACAGGTTTTAAAACAGACAAAGAAACTTGCTACTTGGAAATCCTAGTTAGCTAAGTGGATGAGATTTTCTAGGTGGTGACATAAAAGGAGCAAAGACTCTTTTAAGGCTGAAGCTCCTTTGATTCTTTAATATCTGCCTGAATTACTTAAATCTGGCCTTTCTTTACCACCAGGACACCCTTAAGATCCATGTATTGCCCCAGAAATACTGACGCAAGTCCAGGGGGCTAGAAAGTTGCTGGAAGACCCAGCATAAACATGGGGCATTGGGGGCTGGTATAAATAAAAAAAAAAGAACCAATCCCTCCTTCATATCAAAGGTTGTAATAGAATTTGCCATGAATCAATCTGTTCTTCTGTCTGTATTCTTTCCTAAGCCATAAAAGGGGGAGAGAAAATCCTGCATACACTATATGACATAGCTAGCTCAACTAGTGCCCTGTGCTGATTTCCAAACTTGCACCCCACCCCCTCAGCTCTTCAGGTGAAGATAAAAAAAGGTCTTCTGCCTACTGTAGATAGCCAGTTGACCTCTTACAGTAATTAAAGCAATCATGCCCCACCTAATCCATGCCCCCTTCTCTTCAAGTGAAGAACAAAAAGAAAAAGAAATCTTCTGATTACTGCAGGAAGCCATTCAGTTGAGGCCCATCAAATCCACACCTCTGCTCCAGCGTTCAATAGAAAAGCAAAAGATGAAGCCTTTGGATACTTAAGATATTACCTTAGGAAGCCAATTGCTTCCTATAGATACCAAACCATAATATCTAGCTCTTCAAGAGAAGATCAAAAAAAGAAACACTACACAAAAGTGCCTTTTGTACTGAAATCAGAGCTAATCTCTTGGATGCTCCCCTCACACTTTGCACTCTGAGCAGTTGCCCCATTTGCCCCACCCTTGCTATGCTACTGGTCCACAGACAACTCAGCTAATTTATTGACAGCGCAAGGGACTTTAGAGCCTCTGGTCAGCTATTTATTTCCTATGAAGGCAAGGAAAAGGGACAACCATTGTCAATGTACAATATTTCCAAACAATTATCCCATGCAATCCAGTGCTGTCATTCCTAACATTGAAAGACCCTTCCTTTTAAAGTCAGAGCTCACTTCTGCAACTTTTTGAATGCAGTGAACTCTAGAAGTATTCTAAAGGTGTCAACTTGGTTATCTGTACCCACCTTTATTAAGCATTATAAGATTAACTCCTTCTCCTGATCAAGAGCAGGTTTTTGCTTGGACTATTCTCCAGGAGATTCTGGAATCTGACCCTTCCTCCTTCTGATGGCTATCTAAGCTTTGATAAGCTTTAGTAATTGTCCCATGTAGCTGTGACTACTGTAACAGTGATCTAACAAAGAACATAGTACGGTTGTGTAAGTAAATTTACCATAACAGTAGATGTTCAGATAAATCACTGTTGCAGTACACACCCCATTTCTTCAACTTTCTTTCTTGGTTTCATAGTAGTTGCTGTTCCTTTAATTATCTGTCTGCTAGGGAGGGGCTTCCCTTATCCCTGCCTTTCCCCTTTCTCCTGACACATGACTAATTACAGTTGGACTCTAGCCTCCCATTCCTGAGAATCAAAAATGCTCTGAATTTGGATGCCTGTATGTTTGCTTTTATATTGGTACACCCTTACACCTTTTCTGACATACAGGAGCATGGAAGGCACATATAAGCTTACAATGCTGGCTAGACATCTTATCATTGGCAGGATAAATCCTTCATAACTTAAGCTACTGTAACAGTGATCCATTAAAACACTTCATGTTATGGTATATTTACTGACACAGCTGTACATTTGGGAAGGTTGAGAACCATGTTGTGCCCACACAGAAGTATTCTAAAATCACATTCTTTTACAGACGCAGAGGCAGTCCATAATTACCTTGCCAATTTTCACCTTTATTGTGTATCTCCTGCTTGCAGGAGGGATAAAAATAAGGCCGGGCCAAAAATAATTGATAGGCAGTGATTACAAGTAAAAGAAGACTATTACAAAACTATTGGAAGAGTTGAGTAATAAATCTGTTCCTCCAGCATGCATTCTTTGTTGATGAAGATTCAAGTTCTTTAGTATGAGTGTTTGCAAAGCAGTTAATTTTGTGGAGAAGTTGGAACTCAAGGAAGTTTGGATCCTTAACAGCACAGAATGTTAGATGCAAATCAACTTGCAGGAGTCTATAAAAGACAGAGTATAGAAATGAAGTTTCAAGTCTGTCTTGGTAGCCAAGTGTCTTTAGTCCAGTGATCTTTTCAGTTAGGAATCTCTAGGGTCTTTCTATTTGCATGATGTGTTTGGGCTAGATACATACTAAAAGGGTGCATTACATTCTCTGACTGGTATGATCAGGGGAGAGTACAGAGGAATGATAACATCTTTTGACCTGGATGTAATATGGTTGGTTATTAATTAGGCTAAATAGAAGGCTATGGTTTAATAATAACACCAGTGGTCCTGACAGGTCATATTTTAGGCTAGTTAGGAGGCATCCTGGGATATTATTCGGACCCACTGAAGCTGTATTCTTGGCCTTAAAGATCACTTCTAAGACCTGTTCCCTACTGATAGTTGCAGGGAATGTGTTCATAGGTTCATAGATAAGTACTAGGCAAGCTGGCCTTATGGGTCATTTTAAGCTTAGCCAACTTCTATTTCAAAGGTGAGAATCAAACCCTGTAACTTATCCTTAAGATTCCAAGAGCAGGCTAAGTTATTTCCTACACTTATTTCACTGAACTGCACTTCTGAAACACTTATAATTGTGCTATACAGTTGATCTACTATATTTTGCACTGTTATAAAGCTTTTTTTATTGTTTCACTGCATTTATGTACTGTTTTATACTGTTTTAACATTACTTAACTGTAAACTGCTTTTTCATACTGAGAGTTGTATTTTCTGTTTGTGAATGCTCTATCCAAGCTTTTCTGTGCATTTTTGTCTGTTAAAAAGCATTCTGGAGTCTGCTCCTT
The DNA here is from genome assembly GCF_019279795.1 of Protopterus annectens. Classification (NCBI taxonomy): domain Eukaryota; kingdom Metazoa; phylum Chordata; order Ceratodontiformes; family Protopteridae; genus Protopterus; species Protopterus annectens. Next base: position 1,302,733,326 of record NC_056725.1, read on the forward strand.
GATCTTTTTAAAACTATCATTTAGTGGCTACAGCTAGGAACTGTAGTGTGTTCTTATACTTGGTGGCTTTGCAGTTGCCCGCCCATACTGTATATTTGATCTGTGACACTCCTCTCAGTCTAGTGTCATTAGTTCACTCAATCTAATAGAGAACATTTGTGAAGGCCAACCCACTCAGATTCTTAGCATTGAATTAACTTCTGTTCCAGCTTTCTCCATTTCCACTTTACTGGGAAAAAAATTCTAAGCTTGCTTCCCCTCTTTCCTGTGGTAGGTCAGATACAGATTTGCTGTGTCCAGGACTGTTTGTGAGCTCCTAAGCCCCCTCCCACTTAACTGGGGTTAAACTATTCCTGCCACCATAAAGTCTGTTCTTCAAAATTTCCCTTGCAACTAGCCAGCTTTTTAGTTTTAGCACTCATCTGTTTCTTTGATCTCAGCACTTGTTCAGAACTCATTGTAAGCACTAAATAAGTTACAAATTACTACAGCACTCAACTTTCCTCACTTGTCTAGAGGAAAACAGTTTTTAGTACTTAATAAATAAGCACCTATTCAGGCATGTCTAAAGGTCAGCTCCCGGTGTTTTCTCCTGTCTACCTGATGAATCAGGGCATCTTGGGACAATGCAGCAATTGCCTCATGTACTCAGACAACCCTCTCCTCCTACCACCCAACACTACGACCTGTGAGAGATGCACTTATATAGCCAAACTGGAAGCAAAGCTTTCTTCACCAAAGACTGGCCCAGACAGTCAAGAGGAGAAGGTAAACACTTGCACCGCACCACACTCATGACATAGTCCCTCAAAACCTACACCACCAAAACACACACACAGAACCACAAAACACACACTTACATTTGTGGAGGCTCTCAGTACAAATCTGCCCAAACAACAGAGACCTCCAAAGCAGAAATGCAAGCAACCTCCACCCCCCAACACAACCCAAATGACACATAGCCCACATACTCAGTGTGCCACTCAACTACAGCCCATAAGGCCTAACGTACCAAACAACTCCAACATACGAATCCAGCACTTTTACCAGTTTCTGCTTTATTGCTTAAACGATCTGGTACCTTGGCCTTTCGCCTTCAATGGATCACAATAAGTGTATTTTTCAATGGATATATATATATATATATATATATATATATATATATATATATATATATATATATATATATATATATACACACATTAATTTAATAGCAATTGGCACAGACAACTTCATTAATCAATTAATATACTTAACATTTAAAGTGACCATTCTTACAAAAAATTCTAATTTAAAAATCTTTTAACTGTGTAAGACTGTCTCAAGAATAATTATACATATAAATATAGATATAACAGATATAACATATCATTAATACATTCATAACAAAAAATATATATATATATATATATATATATATATATATATATATATATATATATATACAATAAACTAATTAAATACCCAGTTCAAGATTAAGTCCAAAGGGCTTCAACGTCTTAAATTTTAGAATCATTTTAGTTTCTAACTCAAGTAGTTTATAAGAATAATCCCTCCTCCTTTTATGCAAAACGGTTTACCTAGTACACAAAACTTTAAACTATTAGGTGAGCCACCATGTTTTTCATGAAAATGCTGGGCCACAGGGCTAGCTTCACTTTGATTTCTAATATCTTTTATATGTTCCAAAATGCGTATTCTAACCATTCTTTTAGCTTGCCCTATATACCAAACATCTAAACATGAACAACCTAGAATATACACTACCCCTATCGATCTACAATTAAAATTAAATTTAGAAAAAAAAGGTATACCATTTATAATATTAATATTGGTCACCCTCTCACATAAACTGCAATGACCACAAGAATATGTGCCTAAAGGTAAATTATTATTTTCATTTCTTTCATTCCCCCTCAAACAGTTATAATTCAATAGCTCTTTTAAATTCTTTCCCCTATTGTAAGAAAAAGTAACATGTTTAGGAAAAAGGTGGCCAATATTATCATCCTCACTAATTATATACCAATATTTCTTAACTATTTTAGTTAGTTCATCTGAAAATGGAGAAAATTTAGTAACAAAAAATAACCTTTCTCCATCATCCCCTACTTTATTATAAAATACCTTAACTCTGGATCTTTCCTTTACATACATAGATTTCAAACATCTATATTGGCCATCATAAGAAATCCTAAGTAATCTGTTTTTACATCTTAACAGATGATCTTTATCATAGCCTCTCTCACTAAGTCTCAACTCTACACCATCCAATTCATTAGCTCTCTCCCCCTCATCACTAGTGTGATCAAAAATAACGTACCTAACACTCTAGTCATAGGTGACTCTATAGTCAGGCACACTGATGTTCCACTCACCAGGCTAAACAAGGAAAAAGTTACTGTCAGCTGCCGGTCAGGTGCCAAGATCTGCCACATAACGCACGCACTCAGGTCACTCTACAACAAGTACAAATATGACTCTGTCATTGTCCATGTTAGTGTGAATGACCTGAGATGTACCTCCCTGGACTACATGAAAAGAGACATGGAGGAGCTCTCCGATCTTGTAGCCCAGGCCGGTATGACCCTAGCCATGAGTAGCATCCTGCCATCACCCAGAATAACACCACAGTACAAGGACAAAATGATTGACTTTAATAATTGGCTAAGTTTCTGGTGTCATTCTAAAGGAATCCAGTATCTGTCTGCCTGGGATGACATGATCGACAGACCATGCTGCTTTGCCAGAGATGGCCTGCAATTGTCCCCCTTGGGATTCCGGATACTGGCAAAGGCTCTTGCCACCCCTATAGTGCCTTTTTTAGGCAAGGTTCAAATGACAAATTCACCACCGTAACAGGTACAAGCAAGCAAAATCTGAGGGTAATGCTGCTCAATGCTAGAAGTCTAAACCTCAAAATGCATTCACTAGAGGCACTCCTTAAAATGAAGAACATTGACATCTGTGCGGTGACAGAGACCTGGTTCAAAGCTCCAGAGAGCACCCCTGCATTACCAGGCTATAATTCATACCACACCTTTCGTCCACCAATCCCAGACCGAAACACTAAATGTGGAGGCATGTCCATATTCATTAAGGATATCCACACCTTCAAGCTAGTTGCTCAGCATAATGCATCCAAGATTATCCTAGTTCAACTAACTCTGGGCAAAACCGCAATCCAGATTGTAGCTTGCTACAGACCCCCCCCCCCCACCATGCCCCAGGATTCCCACTCCTCTTTTCTTGATACACTGGAAAATATTAAGGTACAACCCAACACTCTAATAATGAGTGATTTCAACTACCCTACCATTAACTGGGAAAACTACTCATGTACCAACTCTTTTGCTCAATGTTTTCTGGAAATCATCAATTCCAATGCTTTGGATCAACTTATCCACACCCCCACCAGGGGTAGCAATATCCTAGACCTCGTCATCACCAACATGGGTGACTGGTGTTCCACACCAGAGGTCAGCTCCTCGTTGCTCAGATCCGACCACAAGCTAAACACCCTAGACATCCACATCCCACTCCCACCCTCCATTAGGAAAACAACCGTAAAAAATGTCTCCAAAGCCAACTTCACACTTCTTAAGACAGAAGTGGCAAACTTCATGACACCCATGCAGATGGACAATAGAGGTATGACTGCTGAATCCTACGCAAATGCACTTTATAAGCACTTACACAAGTGCATGGATCGAGTTATCCCTAACAGAACCAAGATGCTATCCTCCAAAAAAAGGAAGCCAATTTGGTGGTCTTCTGCCATAAACATACTCTACAACAGAAGAAAGAAACTGTTGCAAAAAAGAGTAAAATCCCATGAGTGGAGGAACTCCCTAGTCAGCTTCAGTAAGAAGCTGAGATCCCTCATAAAATCCTCCAAAGCTAGTTATGAAAACAAAATTGCCACTGATTCTAAAGACAACCACAAAACATTCTATAGCTATGTCAAAAATCGCAATGGCAACACTTAGATCTGCTCTGAGTTACAGCACAATGACACTAAATATACAGAACCAACTGATATTGCCAACATCCTGGCAGATAGGTTCAGTGCTAACTTTACCCCCCTCTCACCCCCTAAAAGGCCCATCTTTATACCGGAAGAATGCAAAGTTCCTGTAATCATGGCTGCACAGGTAAAAACTTCACTCTCCAAAGCCATGAACACAGCATCCATGGGACCTGACAACATCCCAGGCTGCCTTCTACATGAACTACAGAATGAACTGGCACCCCACCTAAGTACCATGTTCAATCATAGCCTCACCTCAGGCTTTGTGCCCATTGAATGGCGCACCACGACAGTTATCCCACTCCACAAAGGGGGACCCACAACAGACCCCGGGAACTACCGTCCCATTAGTCTGACAAGCCTTGTCTGCAAGGCCATGGAACGTATCATCATGGAACTCATAAACAAAGACATTGGAGATCTCCAAACTCTGGACCCCACACAGTTTTGGTTTGTAAAAGGCAGATCATGTCTCCTAAACCTGATAGACTTCTTTGAAGTAGTCACCAAAGCCATAGATGAGGGTAAGGTGGTTCACATAGCCTATCTAGATCCCGCCAAGGCGTTCAACACCATCCCCCACTCTGGAATTATAGATAAACTCACTAAACTAGGTATAAATCCTTATGTCACAAGATGGGTTGCCAACTGGCTTACTGACAGAACCCACACCGTGAAAGTAGCAGACTCCAAATCAAACTTCAGACTAGTGACAAGTGGAGTACCACAGGGTTCAGTCCTGGGTCCTCTCCTGTTTGGTATCTACTTCTCTGAAGTACAGGCTAACACAGAAGGTCTTTGGATAACCAAATTTGCAGATGACTGCAAACTAGGAGCCATAATTGAAACTCCTAATGATGTGGACATCCTACAAAAGGGCCTCACTGAGACAGATACCTGTGTCAAAGACATGGTCTCTAGCTCAATGCCAAAAAGTGCATTGTCATCCCCTTTGGTAAAAACTCTGTACCCATGAACTACCACATAGGCGGTAGTCTACTTAACACCGAAAGTGTGATAAGAGACCTTGGGACACAGGTGGACAGTAGTCTCTCCTTTGATAATCACATCGCCACAATGGTCAGGAAATCCTTCTACGTGGTACACCTCATCACAAAAGGTTTCTCATCCAGAAAAAAAGAGGTCATTGTTCCCCTCTACTCATCACTCATTAGACCCATTATAGAGTACAATGCCCCTTTTGGTATGTATCTCACAAGACATCTACAACAACTGGAAAGGCCACAAAAATACCTCACAAAGAGGATTACTGGCCTCACACAGATGCCTTATGCAGACCGTCTCAAAAAACTCCAGCTTTACTCCCTCATATATCACCTACTCAAAGGTGATCTCTGCCTAACATACAAAACTATGTCAAACCCAGAGCTGTTGGACATGCTCCACTTAAAGAAATCCCAATACCTCTGAGCTACATGCTGTAGGGACCTAAACCTTGTCACCACAATAAACAGAACATGCTGGAGGGATAGATTCCTGTCCCAGAGACTTCCCATACTCTGGAACAGACTACCTATCTTTGTCAAACAGAGCTCCTCATTAACACTATTCAAGAAAAATCTTGATGATTGGATGGGTAATAGGAAATTCACCCCGGGGATCACTTCTGTGGTTCTGCTTGACAGGGGCACAGGAAAATAATTTTCTTGGGTGGCAAAAGCCAGGATACCTTTTTGGCTAGGCTTGTATAGGTCCTAGGGCCAAAAGCCTAGTACCTACCTATGAACCTATGAACCTATTCCTGTGAGGAAAACACCTTAAGTATAATGCCAACCCCCAAACCTTTAAAGGACAAACAGAAGACTGGATGAGATGTTTGATGGTGGCTAGAGGTAAGAGGAGAGTAAAGTTGGAGCTGAATTTGTCAGCCAAAAGATGTGCTGTATCTCTGAGTTCTGTAAACGTGGCTACTTTTAAAAAGTTTGGAACATTGTTGTGTGCTGCCTTTGTGGTTTCAGCCATAGCTAAAGAAAGCCTTATGGTTGTCCTTGGCTGGAGATGTTATCTTTACCTCAAAATTTCCTTTGTTGGACTTAATTAATCCTCTTAGTTGTCTCTTTAGTTTAATGAGAAAATTGTTATCTTCTCTGTTGTTAGTACAACCTATTTAATTTTGTATTCCATCAGAGTGGTTTGTTTTTTGAGTTGGTCTTGGCCTTATTTCTGGTAAACACAGCAGCCTGTATGCAATCATTGACATTGTTTAACAGAGCTTCAGTGAATAATTCTGCATAGACTACTGTGTTATCGGGGTTTGGAGGGGCTTAAAATGTTGACAGGTTATCACCTGATTAAAGGTAGTTTGTCTTGGAGTAGTTTCTATCTCTTAAAGGGTTTGCTCGGTTACACCACTATTTCTTATTTCTAAGGGGGTGGGTTGTCATAAAGATCAAGGTCTTTAAGACATACAAGGTACACAGATTGATTCCAACCTCTGATTACTAGCTAAGCTTGTAATAGTTTACAGAGTGATAGGCTAGCATTTACCTTTGAATTCATATAGTCAGGTGTTCCTTGGGTATTAAGGTTATACAGCTTGTTTTTTTTTTTTGTTTTTTTTTTGGGGGGGGGGGTTTAAGCAGACTTCCTCTTTAACCCAGTACAGGTGTAACTTGGATAACATGTTGAGGAACATAAATTCATCCCTGGTTTGGCACGTATGTCTGTAATAGACACAGCCTAAAAATGGCTCATCTCCTAGGCCCCTGCTTGCAAATGTTTCATCTTCCAGTCTCCTGCTTACATTTATTAAGGGTATGACTGCGGTGGTGGTGCTGCGGTAGCGTTGTCGCCTCACAGTTAGACGTTGCCCGTTCGATTCTCAGTTAGAGCGTCTTCTGTGTGGCGACATGCGTGAATGGGCATTCCTTCATTGAAGGTTGTGCGTTATGCCCGGCAAGCCAGCACGTAAAACTCTACTGCCAATCATTAGCAGACCGGAGTTCCGCTGTGGCGACCCCTTAACGGGAAAAGCCGAAAGACACAAACAAACCAGAGCTTGTCAGAGATTTGGAATGCATGTCTAGGCTTAAAAACACCCAGTGGTCATTACACATCTATGATTCTATGAACCTACAAAAGAAACTGCTTTCTGGTCTGACCTTACCAGAGAAGACACAACACTGGGGGGGGGCAACATTCTCCCATATTTGTGAGTACCAGGTCTAATCATACCTCTCAACCTCTCAGAGTAAGAAATCTGCACAAAGCCATAAAAAAGTGGTACAAATAGGGACACTTTTGAAATATTGCTTGTACAAACTTAGAAAGTTGATAGAATAACAGGTTTTACATTAGCATGAATTTTCAGAAGGGTATGAAGTCTAAAACTCAAATGTCTGTCATTATTTTCTAACTTCAATCTTTAATGAGTTGCCATTAACTTGCCAGAAAGCTGCAATTTTATGAAAAATGGACCAAAATATAAAACAAAAATCTGGACATTCTGTGAAAATCTGTAGAGTTGAGAGGTATGGGTCCAATATGTTTGGGGGGGGGGCAACATTCTCCCATATTTGTGAGTACCAGGTCCAATCATACCTCTCAACCTCTCAGAGTAAGAAATCTGCACAAAGCCATAAAAAAGTGGTACAAATAGGGACAATTTTGAAATATTGCTCGTACAAACTTAGAAAGTTGATAGAATAACAGGTTTTACATTAGCATGAATTTTCAGAAGGGTATGAAGTCTAAAACTCAAATGTCTGTCATTATTTTCTAACTTCAATCTTTATTGAGTTGCCATTAACTTGCCAGAAAGCTGCAATTTTATGAAAAATGGACCAAAATATAAAACAAAAATCTGGACATTCTGTGAAAATCTGTAGAGTTGAGAGGTATGGGTCCAATATGTTTGTGCCTCTACTAAGCATATGCACTTACTGGACCATGGTGTTTGTGTTTACAAAGTCTAGGAATCTCTGTACCTGCAAATTTGGGGTTCTGTAGGATTCCCACTTTATAGAGGAATAATTAAAGTCCTCCATGAGTAAAATATTTGGTTGAATGGTGAATGTGTCCAGTAGGTGTAAATATGAGCTGTGGGTTTCATGGAACATAGAGAGTGATCTTTAGCTTGCTAGGATATGGTATGGGGCTTTGTCTGTGGTAATATGAACATGGAGAAGCTCCAGTACATCATTCTGTTTAACCAACCTAGAGATATGCTTGTTTCTGATGTAGATTAAGACACCTCCACCTTTAGTCCCACTCTGTGCAGTTGATGGTTTACATGTGTGGAAAGCACTGAAGCCTTGCACTACCGGTGTACTGCCTGTGACTTTAAATCATGTCTTGGTAACTGTACAGATGCCCATGGTAAGAAAAGCTTGGAGGGTGCGGAGCTTCTTGTTTAGACTTGTGGCATTGAGCAGTAACTCCTTTCGATTTCCTTGGGTATACTTTGCTGTGTTGGAAGGTTTGCCAATTTAGCATTGCCTAAAACTGGCTCTGTGGGGAGGAGAATGTTTTATTCAATATTTAAATGTCATGAGGGGAAAGGTGCAGACCATCCTTGGCAAAGCAATGTGGGTTGTTAACCATGTCCTTCGATGAGAATGACACCAAAAACTATATTAAAGTCAGTCATCTACTGTTCATATTGTGGCATCATCCTTGGGGAAGGTAGAATGGTATTCAGTACTAGGCACATACCAGCCTGTGTCACATAGTCTGAGAGCTCCATAATGTCTGTCTTCATATAGTCTAGGGAGGTGCATCTCCAGTCTTTGACACCTACATGGACTATTACTGAGTCATACTGGTATCTGTAGTACAGTGACATGAGTGCATGCTTAACTTGCTGGATCCTGGTCCCTGACTGGCAACTGATCATTGTTTTCTCCTTGTTCAGCCTAGTGAGTAGGGAGTCAGTATGTTGTACAACAGAGTCCCATATGACTGCATCTTGGGTAGCATATCGACTTGCCTTATAAGCTTGGTAGTTGAGGCTCCACTGGGTGTGGCTGTATGCGCAGTGTTAGGTGTTGTTTCTGTTAACTGGTTTCAAGTTCGCAGAGGATAATTTTTGCAGAAGGATGAGAGATCTTTGTTGTTTGGGAAGATTGCATTTAAGTGCCTCAGTATAAGAAGGTCTATGTGTGGTGCGAGTACTATGTGCGGTGGGTGTAACGTGTGTTTCTGAAACATTTTTGCCTCAAGAGACATTGTGAATATGCATCTCTCCCATTCTACATTTAAATGGTTGTCAGTTAATATTAGACAGTTGTTACATTGTCTCAATATACCCATATCCACCAAAATTGCTGTGGAGAAATTTGAAAAGTGCATGTCTATGATGTCAGGTCATTTATTGGGTGAGCTTCAAGGGTGTGGTGCATGAAGGGTTAATAGTGAGATGACTAAGGGTGTATTTGGGGCTAAAGACTAGAGTATATAATGCTAAATTCAAGGGACAGTGTCCTCAATGCTCAGATTTGCTGCTCTGTGCAACTCAATAAGCACAGTCATTGCTCTATGTCCCCCAAGTTACCGGTACAGTTTCAGATGTGGTTCTATAGGGAAAATGTTGGCTTCTAAGTATCTGCATCTATACAGGGCACCACTAACCACTGCTGCATGATAGCAGTGGTGCGCAAATGCTCCAAATTCATACCGGTACTTAAATCACAGGAAAGTAGCTTCTAACTCCTTGGGCCAATAAAATAACTGCACTTACAGCCTTCTTATGTTTCCTGACTCAGATCAGCCCACCGACTACTGCCACTAGATGGGCTATGCCAGTCCTCTTAATGTAAAAACACAAAAAAGATTGCTTAAGATTGCAATACTACCACAAAACAAGTTTTAAACTACCTGGACAAATCAATTTCAAATATTAGTGACCTTTAACATTATTTAAAGTGCAAAATCAAGAAATAAAGTAAAAATAAAGCAGTAGTGCTCTAAAACAGTTAACTAAAGAACAAAATAATAAAATAACTCTCTCATCTGGCAAGGATGGTGTAGGATTAATTCAGGACCCCTTCAGATTGTGACAAAGGCACGAAGCAGATGGGAGGTCTGGGAAAATGGGCAGGAGACAATTTCTAATAAAGGAGATTTACTCAAGAACAATACTGGCTTGCAGGATGGGTGCTCGGTTTTGTGAGGATATGGAAAGCAATCGGTGGAAAAAGTGCTTAAATAGCTTACACAGCAAGCAATAGCAATGAAAGAGGTGAGGGAAAGAGGGGCTTTGGAAGTCAAATTACCATAAGGGGTGGAAACCAGAGACACAGCCTTTTAAAACCACTACAGGAAAGGGGGAGGGTTCAGAAATAAATCCAATATTGTAACTCTAGTCTTATGAGTCTGAGCTACAGGTCAATGAGCCCAGGTAAATTACAATCTCAGAAACTTTAACTTAATGTCTCAGTGGGGGCTGGGGCAGACATAAAGAACAGGGAAACAGAATGGCACTGGAATGCAACTTTAAGCAGGTACAAGATAAGTAGAATATAAGAATCTAGCAGCAAAACTGAAATATAAACAGTAAAAGTTCTGAAGCACCAATTCTAGAGCTACAGTATATTCCCTAGTGCAAGTCTACCATAGTCTAACACAGTGGTCCCCATACCCAGGCCGCTGACCGGTATCGGGCCATGGATCATTTGGTACTGGGCCACACAGAAACCTTTAGGCAGTGAGTGAAACAAAAAAGTGAACGTGTGTATGTATATGTGTGAGTGTGTTTATGTTTCTGTCTGCATGTGTGAGTGAATGCATACATGAAAGCAGAATGATGTGTGTGTGAAAGCAGAAGAGACTTTGTATGTGTGTATAAGAGAGTGAATAGTGAGAGCAATCGAGCCATTATTTTACACTCTCTAAGCAGTGCTTTTGCTGCTTAGTGAGTGTAAAATAAAAATAAATGAAACAAACAAAAATGTGTGTATATGTTTCTGTCTGCATGTGTGTGAATGCGTGTATTAAAGCAGTACAGACTGTGTGTGAGTGTGTGTGTGTGTGTGTGTGTGTGTGTGTGTGTGTGTGTGTGTGTGTGTGTGTGTGTGTGTGTGTGTGCGTGTGTCTGCGTGTGTGTGTGTGTATGTTTCTATCTGCTTGTGTAAGTGAATGTGTGCATGATAGTGGAACAGACTCTGTGTGTGTGTGTGTGTGTGTGTGTGTGTGTGTGTGTGTGTGTGTGTGTGTGTGTGTGTGTGTGTGTGTGTGTGTGTGACAGAGACAGAGAGAGAGAGAGAGAGTGAGTGAAGAATGACAGCAATCTCTGTTAGGAGCAGCAGCAGCATCAATTAAGAGGTTTGCATACCTCTCGACCATACCGCTCAACCTCTCCCACAATAAATCTAGACAAAGCCACAAATAATATGGACAGATTTTAAATATTACTCTTATAAACTTAGATAGCTGCTAGATTCAGAAAAAGATTTCCACTAGGTTTGCATACCTTTCAACCTCTCGCACAATAAATCTGGACAGAGTGACAAATAATAGAAACAGATTTTAAATATTTCTCTTATAAACTTAGAAAGTTGTTAGAATAAGCACTAAAAACCCTGCTTCCATTTCCAACATCCTATCTTTTGGAAGCAGGGTTTTCTGCAATGATAGCAACCAAAATAAAACTACGGAGTAGTCCGGACATAAGGAACACACTTCAAGCGTCATTGTCTCCCATCAACTTTACATGGAACCGTCTTGTTGCAGGGAAACATGGTCAGGGCTCCCACTGATCTTGCATTATAATAAGTTGTATTTATTGTGCACTTTATTATGCTTTATTTTTATGTGTGTATGATGGCCGTTCTGTGGAAAATTGTCTTACATGAAACCGGTCCTTGGTGCAAAAAAGGTTGGAGACCACTGGTCTAAAGCACCAGACTACACAGAAGTTTGAAAGTAACACTGTTTATGGAAAAAATGCAGTAATAAATGACTAAATGAGGCTCACATCTGACAGTAATTCACAGTTCTAGATTAAATCACCCCCGTATGGGACTCAAACCCACAATCCCTGGCTTAGGAGGCTATAGGTAAGGCATTCAGTGTTATTTCACATTTATTTGCACAGTTTACCTTTCATGAAGGAGGCGGTGGGGTCTTTTTCTGTACATCACTCAAATCTTGCTAAAATATACATGGTATAGCAAATACATAGGGAGAAACCTTGATACTAAATACACAAAAGACGCTCCAGTTAGTCCATGCAACAAGTGTAATGATAAGGAAATAGAAAATAGCAAAGACCATGCAAGGAAGCTCCTTCTTATTTCTTGCAGCAGTGGGTATGAATTTTAACTACCATAACTATGCCTGTGGAAAGTTGGTCAGTCATATGCCAACATATGAGAAAGTAATAATTTGGAGGTTGGCGGATGGCATAATAGTTAGGGTGCTTACCTCATAGACACAAGGTACAGAGTTTGATTCTTACTTTTGGGTTGGGGAATTTGAGTAGGCTTAAAATGGCCTGCAATGGCAGCTAACCTAGTACTAACCCATGAACTTACCCTGATTGTGATTTCAGTAATCCAAAAACACAGTCCTGGCTTTCTACAGCTACAGAAAAACATGGGGTCTAGTATTCTCTACTCTTTATTCATTGCAAAAAAATGTATAACTTCTTAAAGTAAAATTATCTTCTGTTAAAACTGCTTATAACACACAAAATATGTACCCGCAAGCATTCCAATGAAGAAATTCTGTAGATTGCTTAGATAACTGGAGTCTAAGGAAGCACCTTTTCAAGTCCTCCATCTTCTTGTCAATACATCCTAGATCAGATACCTTATAAAGAGTTATTGACCAACTGATCCACTGCAAATCTTCTGGTCATGCCATTGTCCATCCTTTTTAGAGGATACCTGAAATTTTTTATAGTTCACAGAAAAGGATGCTGAAGTGAGTCAATAGGTAGAACATGTGAGTAAAAGGGAGTGCTCCAGGTAAACTACAATCAATTATATAAGACATAGGAGGATCCCACTTTGTTTTATTTCAATAGCAGAACATTTTCAGTGAGAAAAGAATAAACTTTGAGATATAAAGGATGTTTCTTTTGTCCTATTTCAATAACAAAATACTTTCAGTGCTTAATTTAAAATACATATGGGATGCTCCCTTTTTTCTACCATTTGGAAGTCACAGATCTATGGAGACTCTTTGTAAATGATTACCTGCAAATGGTTCATAGGTTCATAGGTTCATAGGTTAGTACTAGGCTAACTGCCCTTTTGGACCATTTGAAGCCTAGCCAGTTACCCCATGTGAGACTCAAACCCTGTACCTTGTGTCTTTAAGGTAAACACCTTAACCATTATGTCATCCTCCCACCAAGACACCAAATCATATACACGCATGTGTATATGCATACATACATATATAGATATAGATATAGATATAGATATAAATATAGATATAGATACTTTGAGGGGTTGATGAATGAAGAGAATGAGAGGGAGAGAAGGTTGGATGATGTGCGGATAGTGAATCATGAAGTGCAGTGGATTAGCAAGGAAGAAGTAAGGATAGCTATGAAGAGGATGAAGAGCGGAAAGGCTGTTGGTCCAGATGACATACCTGCGGAAGCATGGAGGTGTTTAGGTGAAATGGCAGTGGAGTTTTTAACTAGATTGTTTAATGAAATCTTGGAAAGTGAGAGGATGCCTGAGGAATGGAGAAAAAAGTATTTTGGTACCGATTTTTAAGAATAAAGGTGATGTGCAGAGCTGTAATAACTACAGAGGGATTAAACTGATCAGTCACAGCATGAAGTTATGGGAAAGAGTAGTGGAAGCTAGGTTAAGAAGGGAGGTGATAATTAGTGATCAGCAGTATGGTTTCATGCCAGGAAAGAGCACTACAGATGCGATGTTTGCTCTGAGAGTGTTGATGGAGAAGTATAGAGAAGGTCAGAAGGAGTTGCATTGTGTCTTTGTGGATTTAGAGAAAGCATATGACAGGGTGCCTAGAGAGGAGTTGTGGTATTGTATGAGGAAGTCGGGAGTGTCAGAGAAGTATGTAAGAGTGGTACAGGATATGTACAAGGGTAGTCTGACAGCGGTGAGGTCGGCGGTGGGAGTGATGGATGCATTTAAGGTGGAGGTGGGATTACATCAAGGATCAGCTCTGAGCATTTTCTTATTTGCAATGGTGATGGACAGGTTGACAGACGAGATCAGGCAGGAGTCTCCATGGACTATGATGTTTGCAGATGACATTGTGATCTGTACTGAGAGTAGGGAACAGGTGGAGGAGACCCTGGAGAGATGGAGATATGCTCTAGAGAGAAGAGGAATGAAGGTCAGCAGGACTAAGACAGAATATATGTGTGTGAATGAGAGGGATGATAGAGGAATGGTGAGGATGCAAGGAGTAGAGGTGGCGAAGGTGGATGAGTTTAAATACTTGGGATCAATAATTCAGAGTAATGGTGAGTGTGGAACAGAGGTGAAGAAGAGAGTACAGGCAGAATGGAGTGGGTGGAGAAGAGTGTCAGGAGTGATTTGTGACAGACGAGTAACAGTAAGAGTGAAAGGGAAGGTCTACAAGAGGGTAGTGAGACCAGCTATGTTATATGGGTTGGAGACAGTGGTACTGACAAAAAGGCAGGAGTCAGAGCTTGACGTGGCAGAGTTGAAGATGTTAAGATTTGCACTGCGTGTGACGAGGATGGACAGGATTAGGAATAAGTATATTAGAGGGTCAGCCCAGGTTGAAAGGTTTGGAGACAAAGCCAGAGAGGCAAGATTACATTGGTTTGGACATGTGCTGAGGAGGTATGCAGAGTATATTGGGAAAAAGATGCTAAGGATGAAGCTGCCAGGTAACAGGAAAAGAGGGAGGCCTAAGATAAGGTTTATGAATGTGGTGAGAGAGGACATGCAGGTGGTTGGTGTGACAGAGCAAGATGCAGAGGACAGGAAGAAATGAAAACAGTTGATCTGCTGTGGCGACCCCTAACGGGAACAGCCGAAAGAAGAAGAAGATATATATATATATATATATATATATATATATATATATATATATATATATATATATATATATATATGTATATATATATATATATATATATATATATATATATATATATATATATATACTAACAAGTAAAACTGGTCAGCACTGTGACAGCATAACAAGACACTCTGAATATATCATGGATGTGATGTAATCCATTGCAAATTTATATTTATTTATTTGTTATCCAACAGGTGGTGTTATCCATTTCTGCAGTAATTCTCAAACTTTTTATATTGACTAAGGAAAACTAAAAAAATGCAGACAGGTTAGGCTTTTCACATAATGGAAAGAACAGGCTTTTCTCACATGCTCATCTTTACCTCCCTTCTGCTGACATTTTACTGGATCATTTCTGATACAGCCTAGAAGTGGAGGCAGGTTGGCAATCTTCCCACAAGATTTACAGTTTGAGTTAATTTTCTGTTATAAGCATTGATTAGGTTAAATACTGTGTTACCTAAAATTATGCCAATCAGATTCAAGGATATTAAAGTAACTACAAAGGCTTTTTCTGCCAGGGATCTTGACAGCCTGAGAGAATTCCATAATTTGACATGGGTAGTCTTTGAAGTTGTTAACCCCAAATTGCTCCTGTTATGTGTCTAATCGCCACTGATATGATTTGCACAGGTACTCAGTTATCTGAAGAGCCAATGTAAATAATAGTAATTAAAAAATACTTCAAGGGGATTTTTAAATAACAACTACTGTGCCCTGGATGAGTTATCTTGTGTTAATCAATTGTGACTTTATATTAGCCCAATACACTCACAACCTATTAGTAAATCATTAATGGCCTTGCACAAAACTTAATTAGGTGCATTAATAAATTCATCACCATGAGGCATAAATGTGTTGGGCAGTTCTGAAATAAACCTAAATGATGAAATTACATAACTGATAAACTATGAAATTAAAATGTAGGTCAACTGCATCCCAATAGAACTGACTTTAAAGCTCTTGTCAGACAATTAGAGAATACCATACCATGTTCATATGATCATGGAATCTTTGGACTTATGATGAAAGTAATCCATGAGGTCATATGCACATTACCAATACCTGCCGTCATGATGAGCTTCCCACTTCCAGATGGGCAAAGCAAGTCAAACCAGGAGTGAGTTTACACTTGCCCATCACCTTGAATGATGCAAGGTGTCACTCTGTTTTACATGCAAGGGAAGTTTGTTCCAGAGATATACAGCAAAGACTGGATAATATAATTATACCTCCAGCATGTTTTCGTTATATGTTGGTGGAGATTTAAACCTTTAGTTCTAGTATTTGTGAAGCTATTTGTCTTTTGGAAATGCAAGAAATCAGGGATGGTGGGGTCATTCATGGAGTTGAATGAAATACATATATCACCTCACAGGACTCCATAAGATGCCAATTATAAGGACATGGTTTCATGTCTATATTCATAGCCAAGGCACTTTAGACCATTAATTTTTTTGTTAGGAACCTCTGTGGGCTTTCTGAGTGATGTGTTTGAATAAGTACATAAATGATGGGAGGCATTATATTCTATAACTTTTTAATCAGCACCAAATATAAAAGAATGATCATTTCTTTTGATCTAGGTCCTTTAGGTTCTGAGCTACTTTGAAGCTGCACCTCAGCTCCCTGGTTTGGGGACATTTTCAACCTAAATTCATGATTTTCCTGAGTAACACTACACCTGACAAGTAAACATGATACTGCACTTCAGTTTGTTTTGCTATTTCTGTTAATAGAACTATTTTTTGAATCATTTCAAGTGTAACTACATTTTTTTGTTTGTCTAAACAATCTGTTAGTTGTTGGGAGCCATCTTGGAAACTGCATTAGTTATGTTGTGAGATATGGTAACTTGCTGCCATTTTCTAAGTATCTAATTACCATTAGCTCATCCAGAACTGATTGCTGGTTAGTTATCTTGTTTCATTTGCTTTATTTGATTGCTATTTATAGTACAGTTGAACACTGAGCTGATGTCCATACATAGGGTTGCCACCTCTTGTGATGCAGAAAACTTGACTGAAGCCATGCCCCCTGAACGTCCTGTAACTCCTCCCAGACCCAACCCATCCCATCCATGTCCACACCCATTTTCTGATGTAGATATTATGTCATTAGGGCAGAACATTCCTTTTAGTACATTTTTACGCACCTAATCTATGTGCGTTACTCTTTTTTGTTGCTGTTGTACAGTATGTCTGAGTCCACCACAATGCTTTTTGTTAAAAAAAAGACAGAGTTTGCTTTTTAACAAACTCAGGCATTCTGTCCATGCTTCTAAACAGAATACCAGAGTTTATATAGTGTTTTTCAGACTTCAGGAGAATCATTCTGATTTCCAGAAAGTACGGAAAAGTACCAGATAGGTGGCAAGCCTATCCATGCAGCACCAGTGTAGTTGTAGCTAAATAGTGGAGAGTGAGCATATTTTCAGTTTTTCCATTGCTAGCTCTCTGAAACTGTCATTGTTTCACTGGTTTGTCGGTTACTTGAGTTTAATCTTGGCTGCTCTTATTTACTTCGGAGTGCACTAGAAATATCAGTGTGCTGTGTGTCACCCTGTTGGCAACACTTAGCCAGGTAACTTTTAGCTTCCTTGTGCACTTAGCCAGGTAAGACCTAAAGCACTGGACAATATGGAGGACCAGCACAATTGTTCCCTTTCTATTGCCTAGCTCCTAGCACTTGGTGTTCTAAGATCATATAGTGACTTCCTCTTGATAACTGCCAATTAACACCTATTTAACACACAAAGCTTTGTCTGTGAGAGCTGTAAATACTTTGCTAATATGGAAGCAAGCCACCATCAATTCACAGTAAGCATCACACAGGCATACACTCTTCTCAACCACTATCACATTTTCAAATACCTCTCAATCTGCTGTCATTGAAAATATGGACAAACACCCTTGAAAAGTAGGTACATCCAGCCAAATATCTGGATATTTTATCAGTATATAATTTAAATGCCAAATAACAAATACCTCTTCTTGCTTCCAGAAGGAATGTAGAATACTACTCAGAAACGTATTTAAAAAACATTTGTATATTATTTTCTTTGGTAATATTTTCACAAACTGCATTATCTTGTATTGTATGCTGGAGCTTTTCTCCTCGGGTCTCCACTGAAAACAGGCCATTGTTCTCAGTTGGATTAACCTGATTCACAAATGAAATAAATAAATAAAAACCAAAGACTTACAGAAATGATGGAAAAATGTAAGCACATTATCAAACAGACAATGTAAAATCTTCAACAAGGTCATTTATTTTTTTTTCTGAAAAGGGAGCTGTATATGTGTGTCCTCTTTCTTTAAATTATTGGTGCCACTTGTAGCTTCAGAAAGTATGTGTGATGATGGGGGGATTCAGAAAACAGTGGAAAGGAGTAAATCAAGCTTGAAAATAGGGAAATACCTCCAAAAGTAGGTACATCATGTGCAAGGCTAAATCAGGAGTAAAAATAGAAATGTTCCTCCAGGATAGGGACAGCTGAGAGGTCACAGTTTCCTAGGACTTGTAAAAATGGGCCTCAGTGGAAGTCCCTCAACTCTCTTACTCCATGCATGCCTTCAACAATCAGTAACCAATAGCATAGCTGCTCCCAATGAAATAACACTTTGCTACCTTCTGCTAAGAATGTATTAGTAATTGGTGATTCAGATTTTGTACATGTCAATTCTCCACTCACCAGACTTTCAGCTGCCTCTTGGAAGGGCTCCCAGAACCCTTTTCTAAAACAAGAATTACTATGACATGGTGATGGTCAATGTGGGAAAGAATGACATCTGGCAAAAAAACCTAAGGGACATGTAGAGAGACACATCAGTACTTTCTAAGCATGACACAAAGGTAGGTAAGACTCTGGTCCTAACTGGATTCTGGTCTTTACCAAGAATGATGTTGGGTTTAATTAAGTTGTTATAATTCTTCCACCTGAACTATTTCAGTCTATCTATAAATTATTCTGTGTCCTGCACTGGCTTCTGTGTTGTTAACTGTAACATTTTGCACTGCAGTAATTTCTCTATTATCTACTATTGTATTTACTTCTTTATTCGTTTGGAATATATCCTGGGCTGAGATTGAAATTGGTCATTTATGATCCATGCTCTACCCTGGATAACAAATTCAAATAAAAATCTGTAAAAAAGAGAAAGCACTTGGCTTTAACAATTTATTTAATAGCTGGAGTTATTCCAGGGCGATCCAGTATGTATCAGCCTGGGATAAGAAAATACATTTTTTTTCTTATTTTGCAAGGGATGATCTCCATCTCTCATTCAAGGGTTTTTACATTTTAGCAAAAGCCTTCACTACCATCATGGTGCCTTTTTAAGGAACTAATCCATCTAATGAACATCCCTGCTTAGCAAATTCTTCAGACTCTTGACTGGGCCATTTTACGTTGACTCTTCCCAGTGTTAGGCATCTGAGTAACAACTTGTCCAATTTTGAGGTTTTCCTGAATCTAGAACATGCTCATGTATGCATAGTTAAATGTAAAGAAAGCACTCCCCCCATATCTAAGTTTTGTACTTACAGTATCATGCCATCAGGCCTGCTGCACCCTGTTGGCATTTCCATATTATCAACAATACAACTTCAGTTTAACATGTACCAGACAAGCTGCCAGCTTATAACATGCTACAGAAACCCCACCATGTTTCCAGGTAATCATATTAGATTCATGGATGTTTTAGGAGAAATTTCTTTAAGTATTAACTCCATAATACTAGGTGACTTCAACTACCTGCCGTTAGACTAGAGCACTTACGCCTCTAAAGAAAGGTACGTCCAGAGATTTCTGGAGTTGATAAATAAGAATTCCCTGGACTAAACAGTTAGAAAATTATCTAGATGCCAAAATGTTCTAGATGGGGTCCTCACTAATATTCTTTCTACCTTTTCCACTCCCATAGTCTCTTCTTTTCTACTTTGGTTGGACCATAAACTCATGACATATACCCTGAAAACCATCACTCCCTGTAACCAGCATCTCCATATTTAAGGAATTCAAAAGATATCTGCACCCTTCAGAAAATAAACCTAAATTAAATACTAAAAAGTGCATTGGAGTTTCTTTCAGAAAACAAAATTTACCTAAAATGTACAGTGGATATAGCACACCCTTGCAAAATGAAAAGAAAACCAGGAAATTGTATTCCTCAGCAAGCAGTTGCTGCTCTATTGATTAGCAAGTGGGGACTATTGTCAGACAATCCTACTGCTTAGTACAACTAGTAGTCAAAGGCATTTTGTCTAAATCCAGAGATGCTATCGTTCCTCTGTATTCAATATTGATCAGACCCATTATAGAGTACAGGGCTCCATGTTAGTATATATGTCATACAACATTTCAACAAACTCAACCCCCCCCCCCCCATCAATTTCCTAACAGAAGAGATCTCTGGTCCTAAGAACCTCAGTTATGAGGACAGACTGAATACTCTGTCCCTGTACCCTGTGTCTTATATTTTCCTCAGAAGTGATCTGTGTAGCTCTTACAGTGCTATTTGAGATCTGATAGTCCATGATCATCACAGTAAGATAAACATTTCAACTAACATTGCAACCAGAGACCTAAGCCTTCATCAACAGATAAATATAACATGATAGAGAGATATAGTCATCACCTAGCACCTCCTTCCCTGCAAGTTAAACAATGTGCTTCCATGTCTTCCTTCAGATTAAACCTGGATAGGTGGATGAGTGATCTCAAATTTATCCTGAGACTAACTAGCTTTGCCCTTCTTAAGAAAGGAGGTAAAGCCTAAATGTGTTTTTTGGCAAGGTGTCTGTTGTCATTAGACTTAAACATAGCCTCAAAACTAGTATGCATCCTTACAACAGAAGATTCCTCTAGGAATCAGTTGTGTTAGAGGGAAGGATTTCCTGACCACCGAGGCTACATTGTACTCAAAGGAGAGGCGGTTATCAACCAAATTCTATAGCTTATGCAAACAAACATACCACGGACAGTTGAGAGTAACTGAGTAAACACTAAAAGCACCAAAATCAAAGCAGAGCTGGTGTCCACACCGAAATATCTTTATTAAGAACAGAAACAGCATAATGTCCTAAAACGAAGCTATTTTTGAGTCTTAGCTTTAAAATAGTCTTAGTCACTTTTAGAAAGGATTTCAAAGCTAAGACTCAAAAATAGTTTCATTTTAAGACTATACAATTTTTGTTCTTAATAAAGATATTTCATCATGGAGACCAGCTCTGTTTTGATATTGGAAATTCTATAGGTAACAGACATGCCTTCTGATGTGTTTCATGAATGTACAATGTCATTCCTAAGAGAATCAAAGGGCTTTAGGGCTTATTTTATAGTAAAATGCAAGAAAAGCTCTCTCCCTCTTGTCTGTTTCTTATCATCTTGTTACAGGAGACCTATGTTTCCCATAGAGAGCATTAAATGACCCCTTATTATTCAAAACCCCTTGTGTACAATAGCTCTCTGGTGATCTGAACATTGAAGATCAGTCAGCTTCAGTAAAACGTAAGATGAACTGTACCATGAAGCATGACAACTCCAATAAACTCTACCTCTCAGTTAAGCTCATCCCATCAGTTCATGCCTTCAGTAAGGAATGGAATGACCATATTATCATCCACAAGTTCCAGCATGTGATCCAGGTCTTTGATGGACAGTAGGACTTAAGCTTACTCAGCAGTCGTATAAATCTATGAACTTATAAACCTATGACCCTATGTCCCTATGAACCTATGTGCGAAAGTTAAAATACTGATGAAGAATGCAACACCTTAAACAGAATATGCTTATTCTTACATCACAAACCATGTAGAGAGACATCACTTGAAAGAAGACCATGTTTCTACCCCCCCCCAGAGTTCTCTGCCATGGAAAATGAACCCCTTCTTCTTTGCCATATCACTATGCTGTGCAGTAAAGGCAGACTAGTAACCCAGAGGGTATGTTCTTCAGGGTAGTAAAAAAATGAGCTTGACATTTCATCTTTGTCATGTGCTTTTTGACGAGTGTTTTCCTCCCTTTTATCTCCTCTGGTCACTGTAATCGCCTTGCAGAGTCTTAAGTCAGCCAAAAGTGGGATCAGTTTCATTTTATTCACTTCAGTGATATTATGAAGGTGGCATTCATTATATATATCATTTAACTTCAACTTCAGATGTATTACACTGATTACTTCCTAAGCACTTAAATAAATATCAAAGTGAAGCAAGTAAAACCAACACAATAACCTTTAAAGAAATATTGTAAACGATGCTCAATTATTTAAAACTGGACAGTGTCCAATAATTCTCTAAACATGATTTAAAGTGGACAAACTGGAAACCACTGCATCCACATAGCTTCAAGACCAATAACCTTAGCAAAATTGGAACATGCTCAAACAGTTGTCCAAAAAACACTGCTGCAAACACCATGTACAAAAAGTTCTTTATTAGATCCAAATCATCCAAAAAGCTAGATACAAATGTGTTTTCACTTAAAGCTCCATTGGGTACTAATAGTACATGAAAAGTTTTTATCCAAAGCAAAGTTGTATCTGTTGTTTGATGTTTTGGATTAAAAAAATGACCTTTTTAATACATGGTATTTGGAGCAATGTCTGTTTGGACATTTTGCATTTTTGCTGCATAGCTCCATATTTTAACCTGACAGTCCTTTTAGTACTGAACTAAAGAAAGTATCGGCATAATTTCAGGTAGTGAAGTCCATGAGCCAAGTTCATCCATGATAATGACACAGTCACTTGGACCCATCACAGAGAAATCAAACAGATGAAAATTCAGCACCCTCAGCCATTACGATAAATCAGGCAATGTCCAGTGCAACAAAGTTGTAATAAAGTTGCATGACAATGCAACAAAATTACACAGAAAATGTAACAAAACTGTAACCAAAAGCAAAATAGCTCCATGGTTAACCAAAGGTACTAAACAAAAACTAACTACAAGGAACACAGCATGGACCTCCTGGAGATCCACCAAATCCTGTCAGGACCACATTAGATAAAAACAATTGAGAAACGAGGCAAAAAATCCACCATGCTAGACAAACAAACCTACTATTTCAACTTACAGAAAAATCAAAAGAATCAGCCACAACAATTCTGGTCAGGCCTTAATAAACTGCTCCATCCAGGTAAATCCACAACCCCCACCCCTTCAACTACCTTACATCTACCCCCTAAAAGTGTAGCAGAGGCCTTCAATACTTTCTTTACAGAAACAGTTCAGTCCCTAGCTAATAACCTACCTCCCAACTCCTCAAACTCCACCTCACCCACTGCTGATAATTTACTTCCCTTCAAATTTGATCCTATCCCCACAGACTATTTTAAATCCCTACTTAAGAAACTCAAACATACCACCCTTGCAGCAGACTTACTCCCTGCAGAATTTCTAAAAAAGGACGCTAATGAAATAGCTTACCCTATCTCCATCTTAATCAGTCATACTATCCGCGAATCTTATGTCCCCTCCATCTTGAAAATCTCCCACATTATTCCACTTCATAAAGGGAGCAATTCCACTGAACTCTCTATAGACCTATAGCCATCCTATCTCCATAGCCAAAATAATGGAAAAATGTATACATAAGCAAATTCTGACTCACCTTATCCAGAACAATCTCCTAGCCCCATCCCAGCACGGACTTAGACCTGCCCATAGTACCACAACAGCACTTCTCTCATTCTCCCACACAATAAATCAAAACCATAATTGCAACATCCTCTCCTCTGCCATCTTTCTTGACCTATCCAAAGCATTCAATATGGTGAATCACCATCTACTCCCAGACACACTAAAATCACTAAGCCTAAACAACCTAGTAATCAACTGGTTCAACTCTTACCTGCAAGGCAGACAACAAGCAGTATTATGGAAAGACAATCTATCCCCCTTCTTCCAGGCACCCTTGGTGTCCCCCAAGCATCCATAATAGGCCCCCCTCCTTTCTCCATACTCATCAATGACCTACCCAAAGTCATCCCAGAAGCAATCTGTATTCAGTATGCAGATGACTCTACCCTTATCTCTTCTGCCACCACCCCCTCAGAACTACAAGCCCTCTCCCAAATCACCTTCAACAAAGTAGAGGACTGGCTCAACAATCGCTGTCTCCTATTGAAGCCTAACAAAACCAAACTATTACTTTTCTCCCCCACCCGTAAACCCACATCACCAAATATTACTACCTCATCTAACAATGGCACCATTATTTCCCCAGACCCATCCACAAAACTTCTTGGTGACAATAATAGACAATAACCTAACATTTGACACTCATATAGACAAAACCATTAAAACAGTTAACAAAAAAACTAGGCTCCTTGTATAGAATTAAACCATTCCTAACCCCAACTGCCAGAACAGCCATAGCTCGTACCCATATCCTATCAACCCTTCTCTATGCCTCACCCATCTTCGTAAACCTACGGAAATCAAACCTAAACAAATTAGATAGCTGCTATAACAACATAGCTAGATTTGCCACAGCCACAGCCTACAGAACCCATCACTGTCTAAATCTTAAAACACTAGACTGGCTAGAACTACCCAATCAACTACAGTACAACCAACTCATAGTTATTCATAAAATCCTCTACCAACCTAACAGTACACCCATTCTGACAAACATTATCACCCCCTACAGCAACCAAGCATCCCTCCGCTCATCCAACAGAATGCATGTGCAATCTGCCAAAGCCAACAACTCAGCCGGAGAATCATTATTCTCCAACTCAGCTGGCAAAAAATGGAACACGCTCCCCCCAGATCTTAACACTATAGCCTCCTTACCCCAATTCAAAATATCCCTAAAGAATCACCTAAACAAGCATCTGCTATGTCCATGTCTAAACCCAGACTAACCCGATATACATACAACCCTAGTAGGTAAACTATGCAATATAAACAACTTCCTTATCCAGTTTGAATCAACTTTCTAAACCAAACCCACCCAGACTATTTATACTACTCAACAACCTTTAGAGCGATACTAACTAAATCTAACCTAACTTGCTATCCTATCCTTTCTTATTCTTTGCTTCTAACTCCCTATCCTAACCATGCTCATACCTTTTTTAACTCTTCTATATCAACCTGTTTTCCTAGACATTCCCAGCACATGCTTTTTAACCTACTACATCTAATTTCCAATAACTCTCCTTCTTAACTAACCACCTTTTTTCTCCTGGTTGTCATTCATGACATTTATCTAAGTATCATGTCATTCTATACTCTCACAACCTGTCCAATAATTTCTGTACATACTTCATACTATAAACCTA
Organism: Protopterus annectens; assembly: GCF_019279795.1. NCBI lineage: Eukaryota > Metazoa > Chordata > Ceratodontiformes > Protopteridae > Protopterus > Protopterus annectens. The sequence goes on from NC_056725.1 coordinate 1,302,758,652, forward strand.
CAAAGATCTTAAAACTTCAATGTTACCATGTATATATATAATCACCTTTTAAAATGTTTACTTTTTTTTAATGTAACCATGAATATTGATTGTCATCTTTTGTACATGTGGAGCTTTTCTCCCCGGGCCTCCGCTGAAAATGGACATGTATCCAGTCGGACACTCCCGGTTAACAAATGTAAAATAAATAAATAAATAAATAAAATAAGTTGCAGAAAGTCAACATGGCAAACAAATGCAAATTATAAAGATGAAACTTGCAATTAAACAAAACAACCGATGATTACCAGAAATAACTCCATGGGCTGATGGCAAAACAAGACCACCACACAGTCCAGCGCCAAGAACGTAATCTACAATAAAAAACCCAATAGTAGCAGCTCACTTCAGCTTAAAACTTCAAGAGTCCAAGTGAAATCTCCCAGTAACTGTTAACAAGCAGATGTTCATAAAAATCAGAGTCCAAGCAAATAAATATTGCTGTTTGAAATTAATTCAAATTTCTTTCATCAGGAAATCTAATTTGGTCAAAACCAGCTTGTGAAGCTACTGTTATTAGCTTTCATAATGTATTCTTTTTGAATCCATGCCTGTTGAACATCAAACTGCTGCTCCAGGTTTGCCTAGTCATTCAATATCACAGGTGCATGAGTTCTTCATGGCACTGTCTTCACTCAGGCAACCATGAGGTATTTAACCTTAAGCTTAACCCCTCCACCAGCAACTGACATGTAGTCTCACAGCTGCGAGAGCCAGCTACACCTTCCCTGTCGGCATGTGTGTTCCTTCACATGACCCAGGAAGGTTGCTATATAGATACTTGTCCCAGGAAGGGTGCTATATAGATACAGCATAGCAAAGCCAAGGATATGTCCCTGCTCGTACACTGCAGGTCATTCACCCCTCTGTCCAGTAGTTGCCAGCACTGCAGCAGGGCAGAGCATCAGGATGGGTGAGGTTTGGCTACCCAATGCCAACCTCCCTTACCCACTTCTCCAGTGCCCAAGTCATAACTCAGTCTTGGGTTGCTAGAGTCACTGCCAAAGCTTTATCCCCCTATACCACAAAGCTATCTTTAACAACAATAATAACAGTGCAATTCACACACACACACACACACACACACACACACACACACACACACACACACACACACACACACACACACACACACACATATATATATATAGTTTTATTGTGCTTTTTATGCTTGTTCATAAACGCAAAATGTCTAAAACACATAATCTTGAAAATGGAATTTGCCATTTCACCACTGTTACATGATATCAGAGCTGGTACATAAAAGTAGCAGGGGGTGTAGCGGTACAAGGGGGTTCCCAAGGCATTAAATCAATTTTCCACATTTTGTGTTTTTGACATTTTAGAAACAAACATAATAGAAATATATTTATATATATATATATATATATATATATATATATATATATATATATATATATATATATATATGTTCCCTTCAGAATTTTAAATTCCCAAAACTTTGAATTTCATATGGTTGAGACCATATAATCGAAGTTTTAGAACTTTGAAATTCTGAACGGACATCTGCATACACCACAGAATGGGAAATTCTCCCTTTTCCTCAATGTACTGCGATCTTGGAGTTGGTATATTTAAATAGCAGGGAGATGTGGGGGGTGCAGGGGAGCTTGCCCCCCTGCAAAAACATTGAGACACATGGTTTTGTGTTCCTTTTATGTTTATTTCAGAGTTTCGAAGTTCTAAAACTTCGATCATATTGTCTCAACTATATAAAATTCGAAGATTTGGGAATTTGAAATTCTGAAGTGAATATATATATAAACACCACACACACACACACACACACACACACACACACACACACACACACACACACACACACACACCTAACTATATATAATTTCAAGATATATTTTTGTTGTAAATATGTGCATGCACAAATGGGAAAAAAGCAATGACAAATGGAAAACAAATAAAAAAAGTTTTAAAACCTATACACATCCTACTACAATTGCATTTCACCGGAAGTGACCATCATTTAACTGCTTCAATTTATGCTTCAACAAAGTTCTTATCACCTATTAACATGTATGTAACATTGCAGGAATGTCAATGCTGTCTCTAACTACTACTTAGATTTTTGGGTCTATATCAGTTAATTGAACATCGTACTTAGCAAACGCTTATTAGGCAAACACTAATACGCAAAAACACTAAATATTGAACGATTGTTTCAGCAAAATCTTTCCCTGGGAAAACAACCAGTTAGCCATAATCGAGGATTTGCCCTTTTCTCCACTGTAGTGCAATCTCAAAGTTAGTATATTTAGTTGAGGGGTGTGGGGGGCATATCCCCCCACTACAATGGGTTTTCTTTGGTGATGTTTTTCTGTGGTTCACTGGTCTGGCCAACTGGTTTTTAACCCAGTGAAATGTTTCGCTGAAACAAACGTTCAATATTTAGTGTTTTCTCTTATTAGTGTTCGACTAATAAGCATTCACTAAATGTTTGATTAATTGATATAGACCCAGGTTTTCATGTGTATCATTTTATTGTGTTCCACTTTGAATTTTAGAACTCTTCCATTTATGTAAACCCTAATTTGAATTTAAATTTAAGAAAAATGCAGTACCCCAGTTAGCAAAATGGAATACTGAGTGCAAATGTGAGGGTTGAGTGGGGGTAGGGACTTCAGTCCAGTGAAAGATACCCAAGTGTGTTTGCCTGTAAGTCTATCATTCTGCCTATCTCTCTAGCAATCTAGATATTTTCTGTCTTTGATATCTTTATATGTATATAAGCATATTTGCGTATGTCATATTGTGTGTGTGTGTGTGTGTGTGTGTGTGTGTGTGCGCATGCGCGTGTGTGCGTGTGTGCGTGTGTGTGTGTGTGTGTGTGTGTGTGTGTGTGTGTGTGTGTGTGTGTGTGTGTGTAGAGATAAATACTGCCAGAAAAACCCATTCATGCTAGTCTGATACCTTAAACCTCATGTAATTGAAGCCCAAGTGATATATCTCAACTAACATTCAAACCAAAGGGCAAAAAGGTCACACATACAAACCATTCAGTAAAAACTACAAGGAAAAAACAATCCAAGCTAGAGTTTTCACTGTGTGATACCTTAAACCTCCTGTAATAGAGGCCCATGGAATACATGCAAATGAACCCTTAAGGACATCAAGTACAGGAGGTTTAAGGTCAGATGTTGTTTGGGGTATTTTGCTGGCACCTTAATCTTTATGGGCATCAGCTTGTTTTAAAGATTCTCTGTTTCTGAAGAATAGCCAAAGTATCCACTTACGATGTGTTGCTGAGGTCATTGATAAGGCTGAAACATGCACGTCCACAGCTAGTGGGGATTGGCTTTATTGACTTAAATGTAGCCATAAAAGGCTTAAAAACTAAAAAAAAGTCATGGACATTCAGAAGCCATGTAGCTGAAAAACTTGCTATCCTTAAGGGGTCACTTGCATATATATCCCATGGGCCTCCACTACATGAGGTTTAAAGTATCACACAGTGAAAACTCTTGCTTGGCTGGATTTTTCTTGTAGTTTTTATTGAATGATTTGTCTGTGTGAACGTTTTACCCTTTGATTTGTGTATAGACAGAGAGATAGCATTGGTTTGCAGACTATGCTTTATGATGACTAAAAAAATAACAGTCATGAAATTAAATTTCATATCCTAGCTAGAAGAATATATTTCAAGTATTACTTAAACTGCACCCCACAGTTTCTGTTTATCCATTTGATTTTGCCTGATTTACTATTTTAACTCATTTCAGTGGGATGTAGTAATTACATTGCTCACTTATGCTGTCTTTTCAATACAATGTTAAGTAGTTTCCATGAGTTTTTATGAATGGGCTGTCTCATAGGTGGGTTTCTAATCTAGCCCTGAAATGATTTTTAATGTGCATTAGGTTTTTGTTATTATTTTAGCAACAAAGTGTAAGTAGGGTCACACAGTACAATAGACTGTGAGTAGGGTGGCACAGCGGTGCAGTGGGTAGCATTGTTGCCTCACAACAAGAGTTCTCTGGTTTAGTTTTCGGCTAGCTGCCTTCAGTGTGGAGTTGCCACATCCTCCCTGTTTGTGTGTGGGTTTTCTCTGGGTGTTCCAGTTTCCTCCCTCCTCCTAAAGACATATGGTCAGCTTACCTAACTCCAATTCTCCCTTGATGAGTGCGCGTGTGTGTGTGTGTGTGTGTGTGTGTGTGTGTGTGTGTGTGTGTGTGTGTGTGTGTGTGTGTGTGTGTGTGTGTGTGTGTGTGTGTGCGTGTGCATGCTGTGGAAGAATGACCTGTCAACCTACATGGAATCTCTACAGGAAATGGATGTGACTCATGAGAATGAATGGTACTGAGAGTTATGCTAGCATAGTTTAGCTTTGTATTTTAGGCTAATTTTAATTAATTTAATCTTAGTTCAGTTATACAGGATGAGGTCCATTTTCCTACTAATGCATATATTTAATGGTTGCTTATAACGCAGTTTTTATTTTTTTCATTGTAGAGACGTATGTTTTAAAAGTGTTGTTAGCTTTATTATGTAGGAGTTTAATTAGGGATAGTTGTCCTTTTGGAGTGATGGTGTTCTGTTTTTTCTTTTTGCATTTTGTACATCTTTTAATTTAACTGGGGCAGTGAGTAAAGGTTATAGATAAGAGGCTATTACTGGATGGTGAGTTTGGAGATCTTATGGTTTTCATAGGATGTGAATACAAGAAGGGACCATATTGATAGGATCTGATTACATATGCAGAAATGAAAAAATAGATGCATCCTGAAATGAGATGCATGGATTTATTCCATCTTCATATGTGGGTACATCATAAGGATAAAGCTATATAAGCATTAACATAAGTGGGGTGTCTTGCTGAACTGGTATTACTGCATATGCAGGATGCTCTTTTTTACACTTATATTGACATTTTGTTGTGATACTTTTTAGGTGTGTGTTGCACACATTTTTCAAATCACTTTTAATCAGATTTTTTTTCTAAATCTGGTCCATAACATGCACACACGCACACACGCACACACACACACACACACACACACACACACACACACACACACACATATACACACACACACACACACACACACACAGGAGCATGCATATGCACATACTCATATATTTTATGAATGTTTATTTGTGATGTAAATACATTTCTGATGTATGTATTAATTTATTAATAAGACAGATAGACAGGGTAAACTTTACTTTATCAAAACCATGAAAATGACTTTTCATCAGAATTTTCATTTCCAGCTGATTTTCCTCACATTTTTGAGACATAACCACTTCCACGAAAAAGAGGAATGCAGCAGGCTAGCTGTGTTGTTATCACTTTGAGCATCCTAGCCACTACCTGCTTAATTTCTGTGACCCTGATTTTTTAGACAGGGAGATGTTAGGGTGGAATGTTATGCTAAAATAATTGTGGCGGGGGGGGGGGGTTGCATCTTTAGTTGAGAGGCAGATCAGTGGAAAAACTGAGATATTAATTCTAATTCTTTAAAAAAATAAATATATATATACTGATTTATTTTATTTTTTAACAAATAGGACATATTTATTTCTCTTGCCATACATGCATTTGCAACACATCTTATGTTATATGTCTCCAACATCGTGGTCTGTTTTCAATGCAATAAGGAAAAATAATTTCTGTAGTTCAGCAATGGCTTTTATTCACACGACTTTAAGCCAAGCTGAGAGGAATATTAGAGCATTCATTCTTAACAGTGTGCATCCTCATGGATATTGTCCTCAGTGTGTGACTCATACAGAGTGTGACTTAAACTCTGGTGTGCCCATTAAGTATGATAATTTCTTACGGGAAGCAAATGCTTTCATTATAAATTAGGTGCAGGACTGATTACATTCAGCTGCTCCCTGAAAACACAAGTTAATATGTCCTGCTGCTCAGTGGGACTTTTGATTTGTCAGTGATTACAGTGCTTTTACTAATCAGCTCATAAAATGTTTGGGTGGTTATTTAACACTGAGTGAAAATGCTGCAGTTCTAATTTTAAAATGGCAGTCATGATGTGTTCATTCTCATTAGCTGCCTCTTGTATCTACCCTTAGATGTAATTAGGGAAAAAGAATAGATATGCATGAAACCAGCAATAGGACATAAAAACCTAAATGACAAATGTCCTACCACATTGTGTGTGTGTGTGTGTGTGTGTGTGTGTGTGTGTGTGTGTGTGTGTGTGTGTGTGTGTGTGTGTGTGTGTGTGTGAGACACCATGCAAGTGTGTGTGTATGTGTGTGTGTGTGTGTGTGTGTGTGTGTGTGTGTGTGTGTGTGTGTGTGTGTGTGTGTGTGTGAGACACCATGCAAGTGTGTGTGTATGTGTGTTTGTGTGTGTGTGGGTTCATATGACACCGTCGACAACTGACTACACCGACAACCAGCCCTGTAACACAAATTTAACGAAACCGCACAGCATCGACACTTTAAATAACCGACACCAACACCATCGACAACACGCTACACCGATATCGCGTATTACAGCTAACGGGTTCTAACATATGTGAGGTAAGGGATGTATTTCTAAACTTATGTCACTCAGTCTAACATTACAACTACATCCCCTACCTCACATATGTTAGAACCCGTTAGCTGTAATACGCGATGTCGGTGTAGCGCGTTGTCGATGGTGTCGGTGTCGGTTATTTAAAGTGTCGATGCTATCTTGATTCGTTAAGTTCGTGTTACAGGGCTGGTTGTCGGTGTAGTCAGTTGTCGACGGTGTCATATGAACCCGTGTGTGTGTGTGTGTGTGTGTGTCTGCATCTGCATATGAGGCACGTGTCTGCATGTGTATGCATGTGTGTGTGTGTGTGTGTGTGTGTGTGTGTGTGTGTGTGTGTGTGTGTGTGTGTGTGTGTGTGTGTATATGTGAGATATGTATGCATGTAACTAGGTGGATATCTGGTGTGTGTATGTGTGGGTCTGTGTGTATACATGTGTATTTGCATATGTATGTGTATAAGCCTTGGTGTGTTTGTGTATATCATTGTGCTTTTATGTGTGTGTGTGTTTGTGTGTGTGTGTGTGTGTGTGTGTGTGTGTGTGTGTGTGTGTGTGTGTGTGTGTGTGTGTGTGTCTGTCTGTGAGGGTGGATATGTGTGTATTTTCACATGTGTGAGTATGTATATGTTATGTGCTGCTTTTTGAAATGCATGCCACTTTCTTACTTAATAATATAATGTCATGCAAATAAATACTTTTTCCCTAAATGTACAGCAAGTGTGCTTCTGCCCTTCATATAAAAAGTCATGTAATTAAAATTGGTAAAATAAATAAATATTCTACTTACGTGATGTTGCACTGCATTTTGTCTAAACACACACACACACACACACACACACACACACACACACACACACACACAGTTTTCCAGTAACAAAAGCATTGGTTTATTTAGAATAAGTTGTTTGTCTTTTCGGCTTTTACCCGGTTAGGGGTCGCCACAGCAGAACTCCTGTCCACTAATGATTGGCAGTAGATTTTTAAGGTGCCGAGCTGCAAGCTCGATGCCCAAACTTCAGCGAAGGCACTCCCATTCACACATGTCTTTCGGGGGCCACTCGACCGCATAATGAGCATAATTTGTTGCCATAACAAATGAAAAATAACTTTTTGTCATTGCTTTGCTTATACAATAGTTGCTTCTGTTATTATTTTAAAACCGTCACTAGAATTTTATTTATTTAATATATCAATCACCCATTTAGTAATATATTGTTCATTTGAATATTGGTTCCATTTAGTGTTTCCTTTTTACCATCCCTGTTATTATCTTATGTGCTACTTTTATTACACCTGTCAGTGATCTCTGAAGCATCAACTTGTAGACTATGTCTCCCTTTGTTAAGGGTCTAATCTACTCAACCAGTTTCATGCATTTGGAACTAACTTTAACCCCTTCTCGGGTCTGCCACTGAACTCTGAGATATCCTCTTCAAGACTCTTACTCCCTTTTGTTAGGCGTTAATGTTTTGCACAAGTCCAACACTAGGCTCTGGCCTATCAATCTAAGCCCCCCTCCAGATGCACCATCGCCAGTGTGGTACCTCACCAAGCTACAGTCCAGCAGGCACAATGCCATGCAATCCCCTGTTCAATAACTGTCATACCCTGTTGTGACCCTACTTAGTTCTGAGCTATTTTTTTTTTTGTTCTTTTCAGTCATTTCTGAGACATCATCCAGTATGTATACATGTCTTTTGCTATGCCTTAACCTGGTGGATGGGTCACATGCCTGGCCCTAGACAGCTGACTTTAAACCCCCAGTGAGCCTCACTATTAAGCTCTAAGATATACTTTAAAGGCCATTTCACTCTTTGGTAATATTTTACCCTTTTGAGTACTTCTATGTCTGGTTCTAGTCTCAGACTGGTCACCATTTGCAACTTGATCTCTTGTCCACTATACTTACTAGCTGGCACCTGTTTGCTTCTGAACTGATAACATTTTTGTTTTTCCTGTGATCAGATTTTAACAGCATCTCACTGCAGCTGGAAGAAAGATAATTCTTTGTTCTGTAACTTTTAAACACTATAGAGAATCAGTTTATAATGTAAACTATTATTCTTCCCTCTGACAGTACTCAAAGGTACTATGTCACCCTTACTCTGTTGTCAACCAAATTTGACTTAATAACCTCTTGGATGTTGGTCTGGACAGGCATGAAGTCACTACTCTTTCTATTCTGTCTTCATTTTCCTGCATCCCATTTCTTCTGCTTCCTGCTTCTGACTGATAGTCTGACATGTAGAGCTGCTACACCTTCCCTGAACAGGCCCATGACCCAGAGATACTGCAGCATCGATATAGCCATACAGCTCTCACAATTAATACGTTACACCCCTTGTGTTACTGCGCTTGACACCTATCAGCCTTCACTTGCCTACTGTGTGACCTTGAGTCAGCCAATGAACCAAACAGTGCACTGGGGCATTTGGGAATTTGGACTAGGCTCTTTAATTGTCCACTGAACTCATGCCTAGTAACTATCAATAAATATACCCTTCTCCAGCTTCCTGGTTATCTGTGTGTTCTAATTAGTATGAGTATGTGGGTGCAAATATATGTGGGATAGATGAGGTGTGCCAGCAAGGGGCTCTTGTTTCTCATACACCTTTGCTGATATCACATCCCCCTCTCCTGTTACCACATCGTTTAAGTAAGATCTTAGTTGAACATAATTTACTACCATAACAAATAAAACATAACTTTTTTAGCTTTTGCTTTATTCTGAAAACAATTAGTGGATTTATTTAATATCCCATTCAATTATATGTTAAATAAAATTACCTTTATTTCAAAATCATCTCCCCCACACATATCCTTTTAACAGATTTGTCATTATCCTGCATGTTCCATTAGCCCACATATTAACAAGCAATCAGACATCTTCATATCTATATTTATATCACATCATTACAACATTTTTTATAATCCCCTTGGTGTAGCTGCTTGTCTTTTTGGATGGAGTACTCACACCTAAGTTTCTCCTTTTAATCTACTTTTCCTGGATCTCCGCCAAGCCAAGTTTGATCTATTGGCCTGCAGTGCTCTTTAACAAAACCGGGCAACCAGGATGACTGTTATTTTCAAAATATACAGACATTTCTCCTTTTAATCTACTTTCCCTGGATCCCCGCCAAGCCAAGTTCGATCTATTGGCCTGCACTGCTCTTTAACAAAACCGGGCAACCAGGATAAGTGTTATTTTCAAAATATACAGAAATTTCTCCCTTTAATCTGCTTTCCCTGGATCCCCGCCAAGCCAAGTTTGATCTATTGGCCTGCATTGCTCTTTAACAAAACCGGGCAACCAGGATGAGTGTCATTTTCAAAATATACAGAAATTTCTCCTTTTAATCTACTTTCCCTGGATCCTCGCCAAGCCAAGTTCGATCTATTGGCCTGCAGTGCTCTTTAACAAAACCGGGCAACCAGGATGAGTGTTATTTTCAAAATATACAGAAATTTATCCTTTTAATCTACTTTCCCTGGATCCCCACCAAGATAAGTTTGATCTATTGGCCTGCAGTGCTCTTTAACAAAACCAGGTGTTCTGGATGAGTGCTATTTTCAAAATATACAGAAATTTCTCATTTTAATCTACTTTCCCTGGATCCCCGCCAAGCCAAGTTCGATTTATTGGCCTGCAGTGCTCTTTAACAAAACCGGGCAACCAGGATGAGTGTTATACTCAAAATATACAGAAATGTATCCTTTAATCTACTTTCCCTGGATCCCCGCCAAGCCAAGTTAGATCTATTGGCCTGCAGTGCTCTTTAACAAAACCAGGCAACCAGGATGAGTGTTATTTTCAAAATATACAGAAATTTCTCCTTTTAATCTACTTTCCCTGGATCCCTGCCAAGCCAAGTTCGATCTATTGGCCTGCACTGCTCTTTAACAAAACCGGGCAACCAGGATAAGTGTTATTTTCAAAATATACAGAAATTTCTCCCTTTAATCTGCTTTCCCTGGATCCCCACCAAGATAAGTTTGATCTATTGGCCTGCAGTGCTCTTTAACAAAACCAGGTGTTCTGGATGAGTGCTATTTTCAAAATATACAGAAATTTCTCATTTTAATCTACTTTCCCTGGATCCCCGCCAAGCCAAGTTCGATTTATTGGCCTGCAGTGCTCTTTAACAAAACCGGGCAACCAGGATGAGTGTTATACTCAAAATATACAGAAATGTATCCTTTAATCTACTTTCCCTGGATCCCCGCCAAGCCAAGTTAGATCTATTGGCCTATAGTGCTCTTTAACAAAACCAGGCAACCAGGATGAGTGTTATTTTCAAAATATACAGAAATTTCTCCTTTTAATCTACTTTCCCTGGATCCCTGCCAAGCCAAGTTCGATCTATTGGCCTGCAGTGCTCTTTAACAAAACCGGGCAATCAGGATGAATGTTATTTTCAAAATCTACAGAAATTTCTCCTTTTAATCTACTTTCCCTGGATCCCCTCCAAGCCAAGTTCGATCTATTGGCCTGCAGTGCTCTTTAACAAAACTGGGCAACCAGGATGCGTGTTATTTTCAAAATATACAGAAAGTATGTTTTATCCTCTAGACAAAATGAATTGCTAGCCCTTGTTTAATTTCTATTTTAAGTAAAGCACTCCATCACGGATGTTAGCTTGCCCCCTCCCCATACTGTACTTCCTAACAGCAGTCTCCCTTTGCAAGCTGTTTCAACTATTTGAAAGCCCTGCTGTTTTTCTAGTATTACTAAACCCTTTCTCCTACAAATTGTGGTCTTTCTAAATCCCACATACTCCTGGTTACAAGTGTGTTTTACTTCAAAAGAAAGGTATGCAAATTAAGTAAGTCCAAAGTACTTACTGTTTTTCCTGATTGTTTCAGGACATTAGCTGCCACCCCCCCCATTCTGTACTTAACACAGCATATAAAGAAAGACTACAGTTAGAACTATTTGTATGCTCTGCTGTTTTCCTACTCCATTTGATTCTCGGCTGGGCTTGGGAGTGCCTTCTGTGCGGAGTCTGCATGTCCTCCCCATGGTTGGGTAGTGTTCGAAAGACATGCGTCTGTAAATGGGCGTGCCTTCGTTGAAGGTTGGGCGTCGAGCTGGCACCTCAGCGTTTCGTAAAAATCTACTGCCAGTCATTAGCAGACCAGAGGTCCGCTGTGGCGACCCCTTACCAGGAAAAGACAAAAGACAAACAGCAACAACTAAACCTTTTCTCTTATAAATTCTTGTCTTCCTAATTTCCACAGAACTCCTTGGTAAAATTGGTTTATTTTATTTCAGTAAGAAAAGTGCACAATACAAGCAAGTCAGCGTACCTACTGCCTTTTCTTATTGTTTCCTGACTGAAAAGAAAGTATGACTCACTACTCCACTGTTGTAAGTGTAAACATAGCTTAAGGCCTTTCTGTATTCATTTACCTTACGTCCTCACTGGAGTAGAGGTTCTTTGTCACCAGTATAAGCACAGTACCATTGAGACCTATACTGACCCTGCTCCCCAAACTACACTCAGATCTCACTACCCCAATAAAATACTATATAACTTCCCGCAATTAAACAGAATAATTTCCAGTATCTTTAAGAAATCCTGAGCTAATCTGACAAAGGGCTGACTGATGGTTTTTTTTCACATTCAGCAGCTGCACAGTAGGGCCCCGCTCCTTTCGCCCTCGCTACACTTGGGCTCACTTCGCTCTTCTCCCACCCCCCATATCATTTCCTTTATACTTATCCACCTTACCCACACCCCTTCCAGCTCCTCCCTGCCCCTCCCAACTACTTCCTTACTGACACACCTCTTTCCCCTATAGTACCTTGATACACCTCAACTTTCCCACTTTCTACACATACTCTGCCTTCAAACCATGCCTTTCAAACCTCAAGCCTTACTCCTGATACCTATACTTTACTTCTTATATCTCCTCACATCCTATCACACACATCTACCCCCACCCTACTTCTACCCAACAAACAGTACTCTACATCCAAATACCAAACCCGAGACTCCTCTGCAAACCAGTCCTTCTAACCCAAACTATGCCACGCCCTTCCTAAAATAAAATGATCTCCCTTCCTCCCAACCACATCAAAGCAGAAAAAGAATGTCTCACCCATTTAAACACTTACTCTACTTCAAACCACTACTTCTGTCAGGAGACATCCATCCTAACCCAGGCCCCTCCCAACCTACCATAAATAATAATCCTCTTGGACAAACATCTACTAACCTCACCCCCTTAAAAAAGCAAGTATCTTTCTGCTCTATCAACCTCAGGAGTGTAGTAAATTAAGTACAGGACTTCCATGCCTGGTTAGTTAACTATATCCCTGACATAGTCACCCTAACTGAAACCTGGCTGAAATCATATAATAAAGATAGTGAAATGACCCCACCTGGCTATAACATCCTACGACTTGATAGACAAAAGAAAAGAGGAGGAGGGGTAGCCATACTCTTTCGTGACCACCTCTAAATAACTACCCCAAACCTCCCTCTACCCACATTCTCTACAGCTGAACTCCTACTTACTAATATTAAACTTAACAACTTTACCACCTTAAGTGTTGTAGCAATCTACATCCCCCCTGGTGATAATCTTAGTATACTGGAGAACATCCTACACCACCTCTCACAGACCATCCTTAATGAAACCATCATTCTAGGGGACGTAAACATAGACTGGCTTACAATTCAAACTCCCCAAACTACCTCTTGTATCAACCTACATGGATTTGAGCAACTAATCACTTTCCCTACCCATATTAGCAAGTCACACCTGCCACAGTCTCTCCTAGACTGGATTTTGGTGTCTCATCCCCAAAATTACCACAACCCCAACACTCTACCAAATTTCCTTAGTGACCACTGCCCTATCATAGTAAATAGACACACTCCCCATTTCATCAGACCTTTCAGGATTATCACCTCCCGCAAGACCTCATCCCTTAGTCCAGACTCTTTCATAGACCAGCTTTCTAATATTAACTGGTCCCATCTCACTACACTCCTTTTAGATGAGGCTGTCCACTCTTTCAACTCTACCTTTCTAAACATCCTCAACTCCCTAGCTCCCCTCCGTACTATCAGAATCAAAGCAAACACCACTCCTTGTCTGACCAAACATACTAGAGCTTTGATGAAAAGACGTGACGAGTTATGGAAGTGATGGACCAAAACAAAGACCCCTTCTTTCCTACAGACTTACAAAGAACTTAAAAATCTAATTAAAAAAATTATCAACAAAGACAGGATCAACTTCTATGCAAACCCTCCCACTACCCTAAAATCTGACCCTAAAAAATTCTGGAACTCAGTCAATCATAATTGAATTTAACAATCATTTTATTAATTCAATAACTACCATAATTAATGACCTCCCCACTAGTAAAAATACTGAAAGTCCCACTTTCTCATCTTCCCCTCCTTCTCCTTCTAACTCTTTCTCTCTTACATCTGTCTCAACTAAATATATTAAATCTCTACTCTCTAAACTCAAACCCTGCTCCCCCTCAGCTGATAACGTACCCTCTTACTTCCTACCTATAGCTGCTGAACCCCTAGCCTATCCAGTATCCATCCTGATCAACCAATCTATCACTGAATCATACGTTCCATCAATATGAAAAACTTTCTACACATTACCCATACATAAATGAGGTAATTGTTCTAATATATCAAACTTCAGACCAATTGCTATACTGTCTCCCCTCTCCAAGATTCTTGAGAAATGCATTCACAAGCAGATAATGCAATACCTTCTCCAACAAAACCTTCTAACACACACACACACACAACATGGATTTTGTCCCAAACACAGCACTCCAACTGCACTAATATCCTTCATTAATACTGTATCACTGGCCAGTGACAACAATAAACTAGTCTCATGTCTGTTCCTCGACCTGTCCAAAGCCTTTAACACTGTCTCCCATCCCCTCCCTCCTAGAGAAACTCTCCCACCTAAGATTATCTCCTCCCACCATATCCTGGTTTTCCAGCTATCTCTCTAACCGCCAACAAGCTGTTAAATGGCACTCAGCTCTTTCTCCCCCCCAAGTGTCCCAATGAGTGTCCCCCAAGGATCCATACTGGGGCCACTGCTCTTCAATATTTTCACCAACCTACTTTACACTTCTTGTCCCAACTCCACAATTGTACAATATGCTGATGATTCTACAGTCATCACCATTGCTGACAATCCATCTGACCTTCACTCTACTACCCAAGCATCATTCAACACCATAGAAACATGGCTTTGTGACAACAAATTAATTCTCAACCCTAAGAAAACCAAGCTCCTACTCTTCCTCCCCAAAAAAAACATCAATCTCGAAACTACATTTTCCATCCTATCTAGCAATAACACTGTCATTACCGCTGACCCTAGCACTAAACTGCTAGGAGTCATAATAGATGATCAGCTTAAATTTGATCTCCAAATCACCACTTCTATCAAAAAGACTCACCAGAAACTGTGACTCCTTTACCGAAACAAAAGACATTTAACCAGCTCAGCCAGAATAACTCTCTCCCAATGCATTTCTTCTTCCCACCCTCCTTTATAGCTCTCAGTTATACACAAATCTTAACACCACACACATAACCAGACTTGAAACTATGTATAATAAAGTTGCCAGATTTGCTGCAAACCAAACCTACAAGTCACACCATTGCCTATCTCTTAAACAATTGCAGTGGCTTGAATTCCCTCATTTGCTGCTACTACAGCAACTATTAATTATCCCCTCCATCCTCTACCTACCATCTTTCTGCCCTAGCCTTCAATCAATTATAACTAAATATTCCCCAACCAGGACATTACGCAGCTCAGACCAAGACTTCCTACAGATCTATAAACCCAAAACCAAATCAGGGTGTTTACTTTATAACTATAACCCTGCTACAACTTGGAACCAACTACCCCTAGAAATTAGGTCCCTTAACGAAACAAAACATTTCAAACTAGCCACTTGGGAATATCTAATAAATAAATGGTCCTACGATTGTAGTCATCCTCCCTGAAACTACCTAACCCTAGCTTGTCTCTCATCCCTCCTTTCTCTTCCACTGTCTGTCTTAATATCCATCTACCTCTCTGTCTCATTGTTTAACCTCTACATTACCTTACTACTCCATCTGTTTCTGTACTGTATATAACTACTTAGAAATAATGAACACTGTTTTCCCTACATTGACATTGTACCTAAGTTTTTGTTGTAAAAATTCTGACATTGTACTTTACTGCTTTTCTGTATGGTTTGTTGTAAATGCTTTTTGAAGTTTGATCTCTTAACATTTGTACCAAACTGTTTTCTGTAAAATTATATTGTAAAATGTTATTTCTCTAATTGTTTTAGCTGCCAGTGCAATTTTCTTGCTGACTTTATGTAAAATGTTAATACTGATTGCGGAGGTTTTTTCTTCAGTTCTCCACTGAAAAGAGCTAATGCTCAGCTGGACTAACCCAGTTAATAAATGTAAAGTAAATAATAAAAATAAATAAATTATATATATATATATATATGTGTATATATATATATATATATATATATATATATATATATATATATATATATACATATATGTATACAGTTCCCTATGGTTAGATCTTAAACCTTTTATACCAGTCTCATGTCTGTACATGGCCAGTGAACCTTAAATGTATCTTTTCTCCACCACTAAGCTTTGAGACACCTCTTGTAGGCAATGTCTCCACTCAGTCACCCGTTAATATTTAGTACCAGTCATACGCCATGTCCTGGACTGAAACTTTAGCCCCCATTAGGCACCATTGACAGCTTACTTCCTTGCCCAAGCCAGTTACCCACAGATTCTATACCCTGACAGGCTCCGTGTCAGCAGGACCCATGAACTGCCAACCTATTTAAATCTAAGTTTGGTGACCTTTCTGTTTTCTTCACTACTTTACAATCTCATTTTATTAGCCAGACATATAACAGAGAATACCAGCACCCATCATCATCTTTTGGCTGCTCCCGTTAGGGGTCACCACAGCGGATCATCTGTTTCCATTTCTTCCTGTCCTCTGCATCTTGCTCTGTCACACCAACCATCTGCATGTCCTCTCTCACCACATCCATAAACCTTATCTTAGGCCTTCCTCTTTTCCTGTTACCTGGTAGCTCCATCCTTAGCATCTTTTTCCCAATATACTCAGCATCCCTCCTCAGCACATGTCCAAACCTACGTAATCTTGCCTCTCTGGCTTTGTCTCCAAACCTTCCAACCTGTGCTGACCCTCTAATATACTTATTCCTAATCCTGTCCACCCTCATCACACCCACTGCAAATCTTAGCATCTTTAACTCTGCCACATCCAGCTCTATTTCCTGCCTTTTTGTCAATGCCACTGTCTCCAACCCATATAACATAGCTGGTCTCACTACCCTCTTGTAGACCTTCCCTTTCACTCTTACTGGTACTCGTCTGTCACAAATCACTCCTGACACTCTTCTCCACCCACTCCATCCTGCCTCTACTCTCTTCTTCACCTCTCTTCCATACTCACCATTACTCTGAATTATTGATCCCAAGATTTTAAACTCATCCACCTTCACCACCTCTACTCCTTGCATCCTCACCATTCCTCTAGCCTCCCTCTAATTCACACACATATATTCTGTCTTAATCCTGCTGACCTTCATTCCTCTTCTCTGTAGAGCATATCTCCATCTCTCCAGGGTCTCCTCCACCTGTTCCCAACTCCTACTACAGATCACAATGTCATCTGCAAACATCATAGTCCACGGGGACTCCTGTCTGATCTCATCTGTCAACCTGTCCATCATCATTGCAAATAAGAAAGGGCTCAGAGCTGATCCTTGATGTAAGCCCACCTCCACCTTAAATGCATCCATCACTCCCACTGCAGACCTAACCACTATTACACTACCCTCGTACATATCCTGTACCACTCTTACATACTTCTCTGACACACCCAACTTCCTCATACAATACCATGACTTCTTTCTAGGTACCCTGTCATATGCTTTCTTTAAGTCTACAAAAACACAATGCAACTTCTTCTGACCTTCTCTGTACTTCTCCATCAATATTCTCAGAGAAAACATTGCATCTGTAGTGCTCTTTCCCGGCATGAAACCATACTGCTGATCACTAATCATCACGTCCCTTCTTAACCTAGCTTCCACTACTCTTTCCCATAACTTCATGCTGTGACTGATCAATTTAATCCCTCTGTAGTTACTACAGCTCTGCACATCACTCTTATTCTTAAAAATCGGTACCAAAACACTTTTTCTCCATTCCTCAGGCATCCTCTCACTTTCCAAAATTTCATTAAACAATCTGGTTAGAAACTCCACTGCCATTTCACCTAAACACCTCCATGCTTCCACAGGTATGTCATCTGGGCCAACAGCCTTTCCATTCTTCATCTTCTTCATAGCTACCCTTAGTTCCTCCTTGCTAATCCATTGTACTTCATGATTCACTATCCCCACATCATCCAACCTTCTCTCCCTCTCATTCTCCTCATTCATCAACCCCTCAAAGTACTCTTTCCATCTGCTCAACACACTCTCCTCGCTTGTGAGTATGTTTCCCTCATTATCTTTTATCACCTTTACTTGCTGCACATCTTTCCTCGCTCAGTCCCTCTGTCTAGCTAATTGGTACAGGTCCTTTTCTCCCTCCTTAGTGTCCAACCTTCCATACAACTCTTCATATGCCTTATCCTTAGCCTTCTCCACCTCTCTCTTTGCCATGCACCTCATCTCCTTATACTCCTGTCTACTTTCTTCATCTCTCTAACAATCCCACTTCTTTTTTGCCAACCTCTTTCTTTGTATACTCTCCTGTACTTCCTTATTCCACAACCATGTCTCCTTGTTGTCCATCCTCTGTCCAGATGTCATACCAAGCACCTTTCTCGCCGTCTCCCTTACTAGCTCTGCTGTAGTTACCCAGTTATTTGGTACCTCTTCACTGCCACCCAGTGCCTGCCTTAACTCATCCCTGAACTCCACCTCACAATTACCCTTTTTCAATTTCCACCATTTGATCCTTGGTGCTGCCCTCACACTCCTCCTCCTCTTCTTGATCACCAATGTCATCTTACAAACCACCATCCTATGTTGCCTAACTACACTTTCTCCGGTCACCACTTTACAGTCTCCAATCTCCTTCAAGCTGGCCCTCCTACATAAGATATAATTCACCTGTGTGCATCTTCCTCCACTCTTGTATGTCACCCTATGCTCCTCCCTCTTGTTAAAATACATATTTACCACAGCCATGTCCATCCTTTTCACAAAATCTACTACCATCTGACCTTCTGCATTCCTTTGTTTAACACCATACCTACCCATCACTTCCTCATCCCCTCTGTTCCCTTCACCAACATGCCCATTGAAATCTGCTCCAATCACCACTCTCTCACCCATGGGAACAGTCATCATGACTTCATCCAACTCACTCCAAAATTTTTCTTTCTTGTCCATCACACACCCAACTTGTGGAGCATATGCACTAACAACATTCATCATTACACCATCAATTTCCAGCTTCATAAACATCACTCTATTCAACACTCTCTTCACCTCCAAAACGCTCTTAGCATACTGTTCCTTCAGGATAACTCCTACGCCATTTCTCCTCCCATCCACACCATGATAAAACAATTTGAACCCACCTCCGATACACCTAACCTTACTCGCCGTCCATCTGGTCTCTTACACACACAATATACCAACCTTCTTTCTGTCCATCATATCGGCTAGCTCTCTCCCTATACCAGTCAATGTTGTCAAAATATAGTGCAATGACAACCTACAGTACAACATTGATTGTCAAAGCATTAGAATGTCATTTACAGTAAATGGAACATATCCAGCCATCTGGATCCAACATGGAAGGATCTCTTCATAAATCCACTGGTATGTTAAGAACATATCTGTTACTTTTTGACATCTTCAGTTGTATCCAGCAACCTCTGCATGACAAATATGTGAAGTTTTAGGTGACACAAAGACATTTTTCTCTATTCTTTGATAGAAGTATGTCTGTCATTTGTCTGTTTCAATATGCTGAGCTGTAGAAGAATTGCATTCAACATGTTTAGTCTCTGACATTATAAAGCCAATGAAGAATGTATATCCAGACTAAATTTATGGTTGCAGAATGCAGTTTATAGAGTCACTCTGGATGTGAATGTTGGCAAACATTTCAATGACTTTTACCTTAAAGGCACAAGTCATTACTTCTGAGTGTTTGACATCTCTACATTTCAAAATATGTCAAGTGATAAACTCTAGTTAACTTTGAAACAGATTTTTGTTGAAAATTTTCATTTTTATCTGACTATTATATTATTGGCACCGTAAGCCATGGAGAATGCTGTACTATTCCAAATAGTTAAGGTTAACTGTGCATAACTCGAGTTTTTGACTTGCAGTTGTTCATGCGCATTTGTCATAAACATCTTCGGATTGGTACAATTCTAGTCCATAGGTCAATGCAAACTATAAACTTTCTTCAAGTTGTAGCTGAAAAATAAGTAGAATTAAGAGAGTCTACTAAAGGCTTAATGGGTAAGCAACAAAAAGTGATGCATTCTTAGTTATGGGGCTATGCATGACGTTTGATTGAGTAGAAATGGGTAGCTAACTTGTTATATTGTAATGAAGTTAAAATGCTACATATTTGTGGCACAAGTCTGACTGCAAAATGACACACATTATGGAGGAAAAAAGTGGGCTCACAATTGCATGCGAAAGCATGTACCTTACATTACATTGCTGAAAAGTTTTTATTACATACACAACAATAAACAATGATGAAGTTAAAAATGAAGAGATACATGATCATAACATACTTTAATCCTCTGGTACTCAGCAAAAAAATGGCCATGTTCTGGAAAAATATTGGGTACGTCAATAGAAAGAAAAACAACATATGGGGGGGGGGAGTTAGTGGACATTAGTGAGAGGGGTATTAGACAGGGGTGATTCATAGTCCTTGGACATTTAGCCTGATAAGAAACATAGTGTGTGATTAAAGTCCGCCACCAATGGCCAAAACCTGTTTGGTAAATGTAACTCACTAAAGTGGTTTGCTGAACTGTCTCCTAGAAGATGTTTGAGAAGACGAGATGTTCTGAGTCCCGATGTGAAGAGGAGGATCTACCTGACTAGATCGAAACTTCATAACACCGACAACTACTTCACCGACACCACATAATCGACAGTTCACAAACACGACACCACATACACTCAACACATCATAACAACAAACAAAACAAATCCCCTATCCAAAACCCACACACACAACACAAGCACACCAAAATCCTTACAAACCAACACTAACCCTTACATACACAACTATCTACAACCCTAACCGAAACCCTAACCCTAAGGTCCGTCACTATCGCACACTCACCTAACCCGCGCCCTAACCCTAACTCACTTAACCCACCCCTAACCCAAAAAATATCACTACTGCACCATTACCTAACCCGCGCCCTAACCCTAACTCACTTATCCCACCCCTATCCCTACAGACCGCCAGCACACTTACCTTACTCGCACCCTTACCTAACCCGCGCCCTAACCCTAACTCACTTATCCCACCCCTATCCCTACAGACCGTCAACATCGCACACTTACCTTACTCGCACCCTAACGGCCGTCACTACCACATACTTACACATCCTTTCCCCATCTCAGTGTTCTCAGCGTCGGTGTCTTCCTCCGTCGGTCTTCTGCCTTGTCGATCTTCTGGCGCTTTGTCAATGTTATGACATTACGATCTACTCAGGTAGATCCGAAGAGGAAGACTAACCACACCACCCACCTAGATATAACATACACCAGTGTCACGGCAGCTAATGTTACCAGGCAGGGGTTTCTAACTGATTAGATAATTTGGCAAAATAGTTTTGTGGACCCTTTAATTCTGAGCTGCTCACTAATCATTCATCATGCCTTTGAGCAGTAATATGGAAATGCTGTAGGAACTGAAGATGCTGAAATTGTTGTGCTTCAATTGCTAAAGAGGTAAAACATGTAAGGAAGAGAAGAAAAGAAAATATCAGAAGAGAACTACTTTAGCTAAGTATGGAAGTAGTGGGATGAAAAAATGCACAAAAGAATCTGCATACATGGAGAAAGGTGAAATAAGTCTTAGAAAGTGATCTGTAGAAGGAAGTAAAGGTATCTTAAAAAACAAGATAAAGAAGAGGGTGACTTGAGATGTGAAAGCTGAATAATAGTATGGCATGTCGATTCTTTCTGGATAAAAAAGAAGAAGATATGTACACGCTACCTGACCTACACTTTTAAAGTTTAGACTGTGTAACAGTGTACTGAAGGCAATCTAGAAGATATTGAATCATGATACTCTGATAACACAGCTGTAAAGGCTGTATGTATTAAAAGGTGCCATATTTATGTCACAGCTGCATTAATTGACTATTTCTCTGTTGAATATCCGCACCTTTTGACCTTTTTTACAGTCTTCAGATAGAACTGCCTTGGTTTCACTTTAGTGAGAATAGAGTGGACCTGAGTCATTTTCTGGCAGGGGATTGTGTAATGGAAAGAAGAGTGTGCTGTTTTTGATTGGCCACAGGGCCTTGTTTGTGGATTTTTTTATTGAATCTCCTCTGCTTTTTAAGCATCACAGTCGTACAATGCTTGGCTCATAACTTATGAGCCAGCTAAGACTTACATTGCCATAACCACTGTTTTGGCACTTATTTTTCACATTGTTTGACAACTTTCAAACACTGGACCCCACCCAGTTTGGGTTCATGAAAGGCCAATCTTGTCTCCTGAACCTGATTGACTTCTTTGAATCAGCCTCCAGAGCCATGGACAAGGATAAGGCGGTCCACACAGCCTATCTTGACCTCGCCAAGGCCTTTGACACCATCCCCCACTCTGGAATCATAGATAAACTTACAAAGTTGGGCATTAATCCCTACATCATTCGATGGATTGCCAACTGGCTTACTAACAGAACCCATACTGTAAAAGTAGCCAACTCCAAATCCAGCTCCATACAAGTGACAAGTGGAGTACCTCAGGTTTCAGTCCTAGGACCGCTCTTGTTTGGCATCTACTTCTCTGAAGTACATGCCAACACTAAGGGACTCTGGCTAACAAAGTTCGCAGATGACTGCAAACTGGGAGCCATTATTGAATCCCCAAATTATGTGGATACTCTACAAAAGGGCCTTACAGAAACAGATGCTTGGTGCCAGAGCCATGAGCTCAAGCTCAATGCCAAGAAATGTATAGTTATCCCCTTTGGGAAAAAACATGTACCCATGAATTACCTCATAGGTGGCAGTACACTAAACACAGAAAGTGTGATGAGACTTAGGGACACAGGTGGACAGTGGTCTCACCTTCGATAACCACATCGCCACAACAGTCAGGAAATCCTTCTATGTGGTACACCTCATCACTAAGGGCTTTTCATCCAGAAAAAAAGAGGTCATTCTCTCACTGTACTCATCCCTCATTAGACCCATTATAGAATACAACTCCCTGTTTGGTATGTACCTCTCAAGACATCTGCAACAACTGGAAAGTCCGCAGAAATACCTCACTAAAAGAATCACATTCCTAAAGCAGATGCCCTGCGCTGACTGCCTTAAAAAACTCCAGCTATACTCTGTTGCATATCGTCTACTCAGAGGCGATCTCTGCTTAACATACAAGGTCATGTCAAACCCAGAGCTGTTTGACATGCTACACTTAAAGAAATCCCAATCCCTCAGAGCCATATGCTCTAGGGATCTAAACCTTGTCATCACAATAAACAAAACATGCTGGAGGGATAGGTTCCTGACCCAGAGACTCACCAGACTCTGGAATAGACTGCCCATACATGTCAAGCAGAGCGCCTCTTTGGCCCTCTTCAAAAGGAGCCTTGACGTTTGGATGGGAGAAAGGAAATTCACCCCAGAGATCATGTCAATCACCCTGCTAGACAGGGGTCCAGGGCAGTAAATAGTGTGGGAAGATATAGTCAGGGAATTGTTATGGCTAGGCTTGTATAGGCCCTAGGGCTGATAGCCTAGTACCAACCTATGAACATATGAACCTTCCAGTGCATAAGCCTAGCATTTCCTAAACTTCATTAGTTCCAACATCATGGAACAATTGGTCCATTCTCCTACCAGGGGTACAAACATCCTTGACCTTGTACTCATGAACACGGAAGAGCGATGCTCTCACCCAATGTAATGTTCTCGCTCATCAGATATGACCATAAGGCAGTATTGCTTGTTAAAAAAAATAAATCCGGGGACCCAACAAAACCAAAAACCCTTAGGAACTATTGCAAAGCTAACATCTCTCTACTAAGTAACACCTTGGCTAAATTCCAAGCACTCCCAAACCCAGTAAACACCATAGCATACGCTGAGCTATTTACAAAATCCCAGTACAGCCATAATGATACCTGTGTAGAGCAAGGTGTGCCCACTGGTATTAAGAAAAAGGCAAACCCAAAAGGCAAGCCACCCTGATGGAATCACAATATCAATTGGTTATACAGCAAAATAAAAAAAAGTCTTGGCCAAGCGTAGATGGAACAAAGCCCAATATACTAAACGTCCCCTGACCAATCTAAACATGCAGCTAAGAAGGTTAATTAATACTTCAGAAGTTAAATTTGAAGAAAAAATAGGTTCTTATGCAAAGGACAACCACACAGTTTTCTACAGCTATGTCCATAACCCAAGGCAAATGTGCAACAATGCTCAAAACTTATTGTAAATGGCATCATCCACACTGAACCAGAAGCCATTGCCAATGTTTTGGCTGACAGGTTCAGCTCAAATTTCTCCCCCCAACTTCCCCCCTAATAACCCAAAGGAAATACCACATACCACAATCTCCCCAACTATTACTAGTGAACAGGTCATCAAGGCACTTTCCAAGGACAAAACACTGAATCAATGGGCCCTAATAACATATGGGGATGCTTACTAAATAGCAAGAAATGCAGCCTCTCTGATCCACTTGAATCACTTTTCAACTGGAGCCTATAGTCAGGTTTTGGGCCCAAAGAATGGAAGATGGCTATAGTCATTCCCTTGCACAAAGGAGATCCAAGCACCGATCTGGGTAACTGCAGACCCCTCAAGCCTGACCAACTTCATATGTAAGACAATGGAAAGAATCATCATGGACATGATAAACAAGGACAAAGGCAATCTGCAAATGCTGGACCCAATACAGTTTGGCTTTCTTTAAGAGGGTCACCAAAGGAATGGATGAGAGTAAGACTGTGCACACAGCTTATCTTGATCTGGCCAAGGCTTTTGATACAAAACTCCACTCAGGTATTATCGACAAGCTCACTAAATTAGGTATAAACCCTTTTATCACCCACTAGATAGCAAACTGGCTCACCTATAGGAACCCGGAAGTCAAAATAGGTGAGGCCACCTCTACCAAGGGGCAAGTCACTAGCTGAGTCCCCAAGGGCTCAGTACTAGGCCCACTACTTTTTGGCATCTATTTCTCTGAAGTGGAAGCAAAAGTTGAAGGTTTATGGCTGATTAAGTTTGATGATTGTAAGCTGGGGGTTATTGTTAACTCCCCTGCAGATACTAGCATTCTTCAAGAAAGCCTACCTCTGACTAACAAATGGTGTCAAAGCCATGATCGTAAACTCAGTGCTAAGAAATGAATAACTGTACCCTTTGAGAAGTCAACTATCCTGGCTAATTAGCTTGTTGATAATGCACCCCTAAGAATTGACCCAGTGGTTAGGAATATGGGTACGCATGAGGAGTGAGGAAATCCTTTTATATTGAACAATGTATAAGTAATAGAATGGTATATAGGCCCAAAGAGGTCATTATCTCACTGTACTCTTCCTTTATCAGACCAATCATAGGATACAATGCTCCTTTTGGTATGTACCTGACCAGGCTGCAAATAGCACAACCTCAGAGGTACCATACGAAAAGAATACAAAGTGTAGCAAACCTGCCTTATACTTAGTGCCTTACAGCCCTTTCTCTCTACTCAGTCTCCTATAGATTGCTGAGGGGGTGGTCTATGTCTGGTTTACAAGGCACCTGCAAACCCCTCACTTATGAATCTCCTGCATATTCGTAAGTCAAACAGTACCAGAAATACTAGGTCTATGAAACCGGAATTTTGTCTGTGATTTAAACAGAACATACTGGAGAGACAGATATGTATCCCAGAGACTGAACCCCCTACCAAACAGGTTTCCCATCCATGTGAAGCTGAGTTCGTCTATTACTCACTTTTAGCACAACCTAGACCAGTAGATAGGAAATGTTAATGCCTGGCCCTCACTGTCCTATTGGGATATAAGACATCATTATTCTTTCAGTAAAACTTGGCTAGGCTTAGAAAAGCCCCAAGTCATTAGTCTCTAACAATCTATGAATCTATGTCACATCTTTTTTTCCAGAAACAAAATGCTTCAGATTTGAGGCAGATAATTTTGTATTAGTGTACATTTAAATTTTAAGCATTTATATTATTTCACTTAATTTTTTTGTAAATTTTCATTTACAATTCTTCTTCTTTCAGCTTTTCCCAGTTAGCAGTCACCACAGCAGATCATCTGTCCGCTCATAATTGGCAGTGGAGTTTTATGGTGTCAAGTTGCCAGCCCAGTGTCCAACCTTCCACAGAAGGCACACACACACACACAGACACACACACACTCACACCTAGGGCCAATTTAGAGTGTCCAATCCACCTACTGCATGTCTTTGAAAGCAAACCAGAGCACAGAACCTGGAGGAAACCCATGTGACCACAGGGAGGACATGCAGACTCTGCACAGAAGGCACCCCAGCCAAGAATCGAACCAGAGAACCTCTTGCTGTGAGGCTGCAATGCTAACCACTGCACCACCGTAGCCACTCAAATTTTCATTTACAATAATAACACTAAAATAAGAAATTTCTCAGTGTTTCAGCAGTGTTAAATATCTCAGTTCATGAGCTGCCGCTGTATTTAGCTGCAACTCCCAACAGTCTTTATATCTTAAACGCCTTGTTGAGGGCAATGCAAGTACATGGACATGGAATGTCATCATCTGGTAACGAAAAACTGGAGAAAGTTCTGGGGATGTTTATGGGTCTATGTCAGATGACTGATAGACCAAAATAGCAAATGGCATTAGTTCAAAAGTAAAAACTTTTACTCATTGCAGGTAAAACAAAAGTACATTTTTTTTTTCAATTGTAATGAAAGCATGAATGATATTCTCTTGATACTAAAGTATACTGACCGGGTCTATATCAGAACATCGAAGTATTAAAACTTTGAATATTCTGATATCGAACACTATTCAGCGAATGCTAAGAATAGCAAAGCTGTAGAACAGTGAATTCTTTCCTCAGGAAAGAATTTGGTTCGCTGTTTCTGTGGCTTCGCTATTCTTAGCACTGTGGTGGAATGTTACTGGTTGGGTTCAGGTAAGTGTGTGATTGTTTGCACGTTAGGGTTAGGGGCGGGTTAAGTGAGTTAGGGTTCGGGCGTGGGTTAGGCGTGTGTGTGATAGTGACAGACATTAGGGTCAGGGGCGGTTTAAGTGAGTTAGGGTTAGGGCACGGGTTAGATGAGTGTGCGATAGTGACGGACCTTAGGGTTAGGGTTTGGGTTAAGGTAAGTGGGTAGATAGTAGTGTATGTTTAGTTTAGTGTAGCTTAGATGTAGGAATTTAAGTGTATGTGTGTGGTTGCTGTTTGTTTGATGTGCTTGTGTTGTGCGTATGTGTTTCGGAACAGTGAATTTTTTTCCATGGGAAAAAATTCGCTGTTCTGAATGTTCGATATTTTCATGTTTAGATGTTTTGGGGCCGATGAAATAACATTTGGTATTTTCATCTTTCGATAACGTGATATAAATGCTACTGACCTTACTCCATGGGCTTTAAGGAACTACGTAAAGAATTTCTTCTTCTTGTGTAGTATTTTATGCTACCAATGACACACAGCACAGTTTTCAACTACTTATTCTATTTTTGTGAGTATTCCTGAGCATGATGGTATAACACATGCCCTTTTTTCTTTCTTTCTTTTACATTTGTTAACTAATCCAGGTAGGAGGACTGGTCCAAGAACCCTTTTCAGCTATGATCCATGTCACATGGCAAAACATTATGTGATAGTAAAAGGCAATATGCATGTTTATTCTCTGGTGGAAGTACTTTTCCTAGAAGTCTAGCCTTTTCATTGTCTGTTTTCAATTCTTCTGACATTACAATGCAATCTTACATAGTTACATTGGTAGTGAATGTAGCATCCATCTAAATCAGCATTCACTCCATAAAAGCAATGATAATGTCCTGTAATAATTGAAATAAGCCAACTATCATTTCAAAAAGCCAACTAGCATCTCAGAAACTATTGCAGCTGCAGACTTTCTTGATGTGCTCATGGAGCTTTCCTTTAAAGACAGCAAATTGATGTACAATCCTCACTTCCTAGGTAAACTCTTCTATGGAATTGGCCTTGTTTTGAGAAAAGCCTTTCAATAAGTAAAAGATTTGAAAGCAGAACTGCAAACTCATTCCTAAAAAGTTGTTGGGCCTCAGGGAATATGACAGATTCATTTTATGGATCCTGTTCACCAAAGGTGCACAACAATCACAGTTAATTAATTTAAACATCAAAGACCTGAACACCAATGAATCTTTACTGGGAGACAACTTGACGTAGAGAGTGACAGATAATGGTAGCCTTAATTGGGGACAAGATATATCTACAAACCCTCTTCTAAATTGTACATAGAGTCAGTCATACTGTTAAGTGAGTTAAGGACAATAATGGGGAGGCCACACTGAAAAGCAAGTACAAAAGTATTTAAATCCATGATAATCTGAGTCATCCTAGTCAGTAGATTAAACAATCAATAAATACATTTTAATGATCTTAGAACTTGCTTGGCAATCAATTCTACATGTAAGTTAAATGAAAAGTGATCCACTTGTTGAAGTGCATTGCAATAAGGTTTATTAATACTGATACAGAGATTGTAGGAAATTTAATAGAAGGGCTGAACAGCATTGCAGTATCAGGGTAGAAAACTGATTTTGAAATGTGATATATATGTTTTCTTTATTATTTCAGAAGGCTGGCACATTTGTAATATTTGTTTAAATGTCAATATGAGTGCATGCAGTGGCAGGAGATTGTTTACAGCCTTGTGATTTTTCTCTCTTTGAATGTGAAGAAACTGGAAATAAAATTAAATAAATTACATTTTTATTTAAAAAGTGAAGTGTAACTGTCTGCAGTTTCTAAGGAAGGATTTAACTGCTTTTATATAATTAAGCAGTATGGGGCTATAAAGACAGGAAAAACAAATGTCACTCCTAACAGATTGTTGGCAGATGGTGAGTATACTAGAAGTGAATTTATTCAGCCTAAAACAGCTTTGTCACTAATGGTATATCTGCTTAAGTTCTCTACTATAAGGTAAAATGCACAGAGATTAGGTTTTTCATAGCACTTACGTTTAGTCAGTTTAGTTTAGAAACAGAGAGAAATGAGGTTTTCTGACACCTATGCTAAAATGTCAGCATCACTGCTGAAGAAAGGGTATAGAACAAAAGTAATCCAGTATTTTGGTATGTCTAAGAAAGAGATGGCATCAGTTCAGTGTGTATCTGGAATGCAGCCTAGTGACAAGCAGCAGGTGCTATAGGTATGCAGGTGGCACGCAGGCAATGTATAATCTGTTCCATCCCAGGAAGACTTCAGAGGCCAAATTAAATTAGAACGACTAACATTGGAGAAGAGGCATCTGGAACTCAATACAGCTAGAAAAAGAAGTGGATGGAAGCAGAAGAGAAAAAAAAAAACACTGCCATTACTAAGGACAGGATGATGTTGATCCTTCACTGAAGACATACGTATCTTTGGGAGGGCAGAAGCCAAACCCAACCCAAAAAGTACAGGACAGTGTAAAACAATTTCTACGGTATTAAAAGGGAGTAATGCAGTTTCTAAACTTAGATAAAGATTGTTTAAAATCCTATCAAAGCTTGATCTGGACCAGTTTAGCAATAATGGGATTACCTATTTGAAAGAAGGCAAAAGAAAGTATTTGTTGTGTTGAACTCCTGGACACTGAAACATTTTACAAGGGGGCCTTTATATTCCTGTGCACACTACACCAATAATCAGCTTCTACAGTAGTGGACACAATGTTCACTCTTTACTGATTTATTCTGTAATGTGATAGGGGCTGTGATCTCACTATTTGCACTGCTGCCAACACTTTACATGTGATGACATGGGATTTACATTTGCACTGTTGGTGGAAAATAATATTTGACATGTGATTAGTCTGAAGAGGATTCAGTAAATGTGCATGGCTAGCTCTAATAATCATCAATACTTGCCAAACCCAAATAAGATTTACACTGTACAGCCTACAAGTCAGTGTTATAATTGCTGGTTCCCCAGGCCTTCATCGACCTCAGAATAAGTCTAGTGCTCAGTGCCATCCAGTACAAAGCTTCCAAGAATATATTTCATGTAAGTACTTACACAACATTTTCTAGGAAGAGTTAATAACATCCCTTCAGAAACAGTACCCCCTCCCTCCCCTTATAGTAATGCTAGACCACATTAGCTTACTAAAACACAATACGTCTTCATCCTTAAAATAAACCAACCATAGCAGTATACTAGCCATGGCGTAAGCAGTAAGTCATCAAAAGATGTGAGGCAACAGCAGATGATAGACTTTTGAAATTAAACACCCTTTCACTAATAAGTATACCACTGGCCACAAAATGTAAAACTAAATAAAACTGTTTATTTGGAATAAGTATAATTAAACAATGAGCATTGTAAAATGAAATATCCAAGTGGTTTTAAGATTGCAAGTTAAATGTGTGTAAACAGCAGAGTTTGTATAACAGAAAACTTTATAATCAATGGAGAACAATGTGTCATGGCTAAGTAGATTTGTTTTTAGCATATTTAGCTAGAAAAGATGTTCAGGGCAACTTTCAAGATTAGCATTGCGCACATAAGTAGAGGTACGAGTGATGCCTAATATGGCTTTCAGGATAATTAGGTTGGTAACAACTGAGATTTATTGCAAAATAATGGATGGACGGGGACTTTGCTAATGTTGGAAAACATCCATGGTAGGAAGAGTATCCTGTGAAAACAGAGAAGGAAAAGCTTCTTGGATTTGCAGGGTCCACATATGCCAGCCAGACAGAGGAAGAGAGATTAGAGTGTTTGGTAGCTTATAACAAAAGCTACCAAAATGGAGGGGGCTTAGCTATGAGAAAACACTTGGTGAAATCCGTTTCTATGAGCAAAGTATGGAAGAGATATTTGAAAATATAGATATGTTATAAACTGTTGACAGTGTTAAGGATTAAGTGGCAGGGGTGGAGTAAAAGAGAAATGACAGAGTGAAGGACGGGTGGTTGGCATCTGGAAAAGGGGTACTTCAGGCTGACTTTAGGAAATGCTTTAAAAAAAGGTGTGCAGAGGCATTAAATAGGCTGCAAATACCTTTTGTGGAGTGCAGAATGATAAACAGCTGATGCCTGCCTGAATGAAACAGATACAAATGATGATCAACACTATGGTGAGTATGAGAGAATAGATGTCTCATTTGTCAGCATTTTCATGTTTATACATTCAGATCTTACATTAAAAATCACATCTTCTAAAAGAAAGTATGAATTGTGAATTGCAGCTTCCGTTAAGGATAACCACAAAGCCTTATTCAGCTTGTCAGACCCCTTGGAGGTAATGTCCAGCAATACTCAAAAAGCTAATACATAATAACAACACCTATTCATCCCGTAAGGACATTGCCAGCATTTTAGCAGACAAATTCAGCTCTAACTTTACTCTCCTATCAACCCCTAACTTCTACCAATTTTTTAGTATACTCACTCAGGTCAGCAAAGAGCAGGTCAGGAATGGTAACTACAAAGCCAAAATATTTGCTCCTTGAGTCCTGATAATGTGCCTGGCTGCATTCTTGTCTGGAACACTCACTACTAAACCAGTTCAGCCTCAGTAAAGGCAGACCCTACTTCCTGAAGTTGGTAGGCTTCTTTGAACACATCTCTGATGCATTAGATGTGGGTAAACAGTTCACATTGCCTACATGGATCTGGCCAAGGCCTTTGATACCATTTCACATTCTGGTATTGATGACAAGCTAATCAAACTAAAGATAAATCCATATGTTACCCACTGGATAACAAACAGCTAATGGATAAAATCGAGTCTATTAATGTGGAAGGCAGTCTCTTAAAAAAACGCAGTTACTAGCGGTATCCAGTAAGGATCAGTCCTAGGACCACTTCTCTTTGGTATTTGCTTATCTGGTGACAAAGTTGAAATCAAGGGCCTTTGGTTTACCAAGTCTGTAAATAAGTGCAAACTTGGAGATGTCATTAACTTTCCATCTGACTTCCAGAGTTTTCAGGAGGCACTAACATGCACCAGTATGTGGTGCCTGGACCATGGCCTAAAATTAAATGCCAATAAATGCATCACTGTGACATTAGGCAAAACAGGGTATCCATGCAACTTTTCAGCTGTTAGGGTCTTGAGCACTGTTATTGACAATAAACTATCCTTTGATTATTATGTATCCGCTATTGTTGGGAAATCTTTTTACTTTACCAGACTAATCACCAAGAGTATTTCCTCCAGCTGTAAAGAAGTTATTATCCCTGTCTACTCCTCCCTTATTAGGCCTATAATAGAGTATAATGGTCCCTTTTGTATGTACCTGTCTAAGCACATGACCCAACTTGAGAGACTGCAGCATTTTCTCATTAATACAGAATGTCTAACAGTTGCTACAGAGGGTTAAGGCTGTGATCTGAGGTCCTGTGGTACAGGGCTTGATATCCTTATCATTATCATTTGACTGCTGTGTGGTCTAGAGCAAGTCACTTAATATGGTTCACCCTGAAAAGGGACTGTATGTCCAGTGGGCCTACATGGTTAACAAATATCCATTGTTATAATTAAAGGCATACACTGTCCGGTTCGATTCTCAGCTAGAGCGTCTTCTGCGTGGAGACAAGCGTGAATGGGCGTACCTTCATTGAATGTTTTACATCAGGCCTGGCAAGCCAGTACATAAAAATCAACTGCCAATCATTAGTGGACCGGAGTTCCTCTGTGGCGACCCCTAACCGGGAAAAAGCCGAAAGACACAAACAATAATTAAAGGCATGACTTCCTTGAGCTACCCAGTGTGTCTTAAAGTGTTTTCTCTCTTTTCTATTTCTTACAGATTCTTGAGAGGTGGCCTCTGTGTAGCCAGCAAAGCCTCCAAGCATCCAGTGCTCTGCAACCTCCTGCACATCCACAAAACAGATAACACCCTCAACACCGGGTGTATATCATAGCATTGAATTCGCATAACATCGAACAGCCATAACCTTGAATGTGCCGTTCATCAAATCTGTACTTGTGGGATCGTGGTACAGTGAGGATCAGTAAATATGCCCTTTCCACACTGTAGTGCAACCTCAGAGTTGGTATATATAATTAGTGGGGGGCACAGCCCCCCACATGAACAGATTCGATGAACGGCACATTTGAGGTTATGGCCGTTCAATATTATGCAAATTCGATGTTATGATATAAACCCTCAACACCTGCTCAAGAGATCTTAACTTCCACTGAAATATAAATAGATCCTGCTAACAAGATAGTGGTATATGTCAGAGAATCCCTCTTTTATGGATGAGACTTCCTTTGGAATAAAGTATTGTAGCACCCTAACCCTCTAAGTGTATCCTAGATGAATGGAAGGCAATCATAAATAAACCCTGGGTCTGGTTCCTCAAGCCCTTATTGAAAGGGGTTATAACCAGTCATGTCAATAGGAACCTACAGTCTGGGGTATTGTGAATAGGCTATTAGTGGTCCTCTGGATCAACAGCCTAGTACCAACCCATGAACCTAAAATGGCATTATAGTACACTGCAGCATAAAAAAAAAAACACTAGAGTATCTGCCTCCATTAGGGCCTACTGACCAATGCACTTATCCCATTAGTTTACACCAAATAAACCATCTTATAGCAAAACTCACACTAAAGTCATTGGTCATGTCATTTTAGCTGTGCTTAGATAGTTTTACATTTGACTGGGGAAACCGTGTGTCTTAACAGTGCTGTCAGTGGGTAAGACAGTATGACAGATGAGCCCTGCAGATGAGCATCCCTGTTTGTTTTTTATAAATGATCTGTTATCTTTTTAAATAAGAACTTACTGTTATGTTGTATACGTCTCAGTGTACTGAAATGATTCAGTGGGGACATCTCTTTCAGATATTGTGTATCAGTTTGTTTGAATACATGGGCACGCATGAAGGTAGCATGGCAGAGTTACACTTTATTTTATTAAGGATATGTTTGTTTATTTGTAATTGAAGGATTTACGGACATGTGGTGTTGACATGCCCAACTGTTCTTTGTAAGCTGTATTTTTACTTGGTAGTGATTCAGTAATTATGTTATGTTTAGTTAAGTTTTCTGCTGCCATTAACAGATATTTTGCTGTAATAATTATAGTTTAACACTACTGAAAAGATTCCACTTAGCCACTAAAAGTATTTTATGGCTATAGTTAGAAGCAGTGCAAGTGATGTGTTAACAGGATATGTCAATTATGTTAACAGAAAAGTAATGGAAGGGTACTGACATAATCTCAGAAATGATAGTAGGGATTCTGTTGCACTCTTCTCTAGGTATTTATCAAAATCAGATATTGAATGGAGGTTTATTACTTGTTACAAGAAAAATGTTTCAGAACCACATTCAGTATGAGAAGATGAAATCAGACTTCACACACATAACCCTCAAGCAAATTCTATGGACACAAACTCCCCAAGCATTCAGGGAAAATTATTAAAACACTTTTGTATGCAGGAGCAAACCTCCCAAGTATACCCCCCATGTGAAGGACTTCATCCCTGTACGCCCTTTACTTAGATATGCTAACTCCATGGTTATATAGATGCACAACATTGAGGAAAACAGAAACACCTGAGGAGATGAAACTTCACACAACAGTGATCTCACAGCAGAGTTGAAAGTGTGTAAAATCATACTAGGAGCTGATGCTTTAGGATGTTTCATTTGAGTACTATCCATCCAAGGGATCTAAATTTGAACATCTGCGGATCTTTCTTGAGAAAAACATTATATGTCACACAGGCACCAGACACACGCACATACACACACACACACACACACACACACACACACACACACACACACACACACACACACACACACACACACACACACTGACAGACACAGTGGGGGTACATGTTGGGTGTTTTGCACTTACACAGATAAGGAACTCTGTTGTTACTCAGTAACTAAATGTACTCTGTAGAGCAATGAAGTGAAGGCAAAAACAGCAGTGCCTCTCATTCTAGGTAGTATGTCATATTTACAACATATTAGTATAACATCGTCAATACTAGATCATCAAATGAGTACTTATTGTGGCACCGCAATTATGGTGTTTGGAATTTTTTATGTAATGTGGACCTTAGAAGGACAGATCATATGACATTAGAAAACTGCTCCTGTGGAAAGTGATCCCACCATTAGGGCAATATGAGGAAGAAAGACAGTAATACATTGTCAGCATTTGCAGGGCATGCTATTTGAAGAGTCTACATTACTGCTTTAGTACAATACTTCCTATAAGCAGTGCATGACATATGCAAGGTATTAGCTAAGTTTGCTAAAGATCACATGTAGATACAGCACTTAATATGTTACTAAAAATATTTTTCATTAAGTATTAACAAACATTGTGCTGTAACCAAGAAAAAAAGAAAATACGCCACAAATATGAAGAAATATACACGTTTAATGAGCACTTTCGTCAGTAGATACACTTGACTTCATCAGATTACATAAAACATTGACATCACTTCCTTTTCAAAACCAGGCACCATCACATGACCACAATTAATTTCATCTACAGGATTCAAATTGTATTGCAACACTGTTTCTCAAGCTATATTGCCTCTACAGGATTAAGGTTGTATTGCAACACTATGTTTTAAAACTAAACATTGAAAGATATGTGAAACTTGATTAAGAAATAATAATAAAAAAATTGCAAGACAAAACAAACTACAATAGTGTTTGTTCTTCACTGTAACCCATATGTATAAATAAATAACAAACATCAATCCAGCATACTGTTGATACACTAAGATAGTATAAAAAGATGTATTATAAACATACAGTGATCACATTTTCCCCTACTTTCCTTATTTGCTGTGCAAGTTAAAACATTGCAAAACTATCAAAGATAAAATTCAGCTTTCAGTTTTAAATAACTAGACAGGGAAATAATATAATTCAACACAGGGGGGTTGTTGGCATTAAATCTTAAATGTCACATACCTTCTCTAAATTTGAGAAACAACTCTCATGACCCCCCCCAGTTGTTAAGAACAACTTGGTCAAAGGCAATAAATTTAAATATGGTCACGGTTTTCCTTGATGTGCAATGCCAATGCATTTTTTCATTGGCTTTTTTAATATCATAATTGTGTTGGTATACACGCACTTCGAAAGCCTTTTTAGTCTTGTCTATGTAAAATCCTTCACAGGATTGGCATAAGGCTGCATAAACTACAAAAGTGCTGTTACAATTCAACCTATGGTTCAAATATATTAGATCATAATGTGGAATATGTAAGGTGTCCATTTCAAAATTACTGGAACACTGTGTACAATGACCACATTTGGTCATCCGTCCTTTTCCATCGGTTTTATAACTCTCTGTGTTTTGTTCAAGTACATTTTTCAAACAAGCATCTTTTTTATATACAACACATGGCTTTTCCCCCACATTTTTTAACAATTCTTGATTTCCTCTAAAATAAACCAATTCTTATTTAATATGTCCTTGATGTCATAAAATAATGGGTTATAAGTTAAAATAAGGGCCTTGCTGAAATCTTGGATCATGTTTGTATCTTCACTCAAAATGTTAATATTAGGGGTAATAATACCAGATGTATCAGTCCCTAATAATGGAAAAAAGTGTCCACATACCCATTTTTCCATGACCTCATTAAGAATTGGTTCAATAAAATTGTTAGGATACCCTCTTTGTTGTAACATGCCCGTCAACTTGTCCCTCTCTTCATAGAACATTTCTATGTCACTGATCATACGTGCCAATCTAACACATTGGCCTTTGACAAGTGACTTTTTTTGAAAGTCAGGGTGTCCACTCTCATAGTGTAAGAGGGTATTAGAATATGTGGGTTTTCCGTATATCGTGGTTTTAAAGTTCTGTTCTACTTCATTTTTGATAATAAATATATCCAAAAATGTATCTTGTCACTGCTTTGTTCCATAGTGAAATTTTAAAAAGATGGACTAGTATTTAAAAATTCAAAAAAATATCTGTAATTCATTTTCACTGCCTTCCCAGAATATTAATATATCATCCACAAATCTCCCATAGAATTTACACAGCTTGAATAGCTCTGAAGTGAATATCTGAGTGAGTTCCCACTGGGCCAAAACTATATTGGCAAACAGGGGGGCACAGGCTGCCCCTATTGCTATGCCTGTTGTCTGTTTAAATAGCTGGTTCTCAAATATGATGTAATTGTTGTTAAGTACCAATTCCATTAAAGTTCTAAACAATAATATCCTTTCATGCCTTATATTTGTGTTACTGCATAAAAAATCATAAAATAGGTCAAGGCCCTCTTCATGTGGTATTACGCTAAATAAATCTTTTATATCAATGGTAGCCAAAATTAATTTATTACTATATCATTTTTTCTTGATTTTCTTCAAACAATCCCATGAATCCTTGAGTATATGTTGGTAATCAAGAAGCATAGATTTTAAATGAAAATGAAGAAATTTGGCTAAAGGTGTTGTTTTCCATGCTTTTGCATCCACAGTAGGCCTTGGGTGGGATCTGATGCTTTTATGTATCTTGGGGATTCCAAATATTGTTGGAGTTTTGGGGTACATTTGTGTTAGAAAGCTATGTTCTTCCTGTGTTATCTGATAGTTAAATAATAAATCATTCAAAGTGACATCAATATTTCTGTTAGCTATATTAAACTCATTTAGAGAGCTTTCCACATAACAGTCTCCATATAGAATCCCCAACATTTTATCTATGTACATTTGTTGGTCCATGACCATCAAACCTCCCTCTTATCAGGCTTCATGATTCTAATGGATTTATTGGAACAAATACTCTGGAAAAGTCTTGTTTCACACTCTGTTAATTTAAATGTAATACATTTGGATTTATTTAACAACATTCTGATATCATTCATACACATATTTTCAAATAAATGAATAGTAGGGTGGGGTGGAGGGTTGAATGTACTCATTCTTGTACAACCCTTAACTGGTTCATAGTTACCATTCTTCTGAAAAAAGCAATTTAAATTTAATTTCCTGGTATATATTTTTAAATCTAGGAAATACTTGTCAACATTAACATTTCTTAATGGTACAAAATTCATGCCCTTTTCAAATAAAGAGGCCCATTCACCAGTAACAGTTTCACTACTGTAATTGTAAATTGTAAAATCATTATGTTCATTAGTCACAACAGTACACACTACATGTTCAACATCACTATTTTCAGATACTAGAAACGTCTCTGTGTTCTGCCCCCTCCCCCTCCCTGAATAACCATTTCTCTGTCCATATTGGTAACCCCCATTCGTATTAATGAGGTATGTGGACACTTTTTTTCCATTATTAGGGACTCATGCATCTGGTATTGTTACCCCAAATATTATAATTTTGAGTGAAGATACAAACATGACCCAAGATTTCAGCAAGGCCCTTATTTTAACTTATAACCTATTATTTTATGACATCAAGGACATATTAAATAAGAATTGGTTTATTTTTAAAGGAGATCAAGAATTGTTAAAAAATGTGGGGGAAAAGCCATGTGTTGTATATAAAAAAGATGCTTGTTTTAAAAATTTACTTGAACAAAACACAGAGAGTTATAAAACCCATGGAAAAGGATGGATGACCAAATGTGGTCATTGTACACAGTGTTCCATTATTTTTGAAATGGACACCTTACATATTCCACATTATGGTCTAATACATTTGAACCATAGGTTGAATTGTAACAGCACTTTTGTAGTTTATGCGGCCT
Organism: Protopterus annectens; assembly: GCF_019279795.1. Lineage (NCBI taxonomy): Eukaryota > Metazoa > Chordata > Ceratodontiformes > Protopteridae > Protopterus > Protopterus annectens. The sequence goes on from NC_056725.1 coordinate 1,302,797,399, forward strand.
TATGTCAGTCCTGTGAAGGATTTTAAATAGGCAAGACTAAAAAGGCTTTCAAAGTGCGTGTATACCAGCACAATTATGATATTAAAAAAGCCAATGAAAAAAATGCATTGGCATTGCACATCAAGGAAAATCCTGATCATAGGTTTAAATTTATTGCCATTGACCAAGTTGTTCTCAACAATGGGGGGGGGTCCACGAGAATTGTTTCTCGTATTTAGAGAATGTATGTGGCAGTTAAGATTTAATGCCAACAACTCCCCTGGGTTGAATGATATTATTTCCCTCTCTAGTTATTTAAAACTGAAAGCTGAATTTTATCTTTGATAGTTATGTAATGTTTTAACTTGCACAGCAAATAAGGAAAGTAGGGAAAATGTGATCAATGTATGTTTATAATACATCTTTTTATACTATCTTAGTGTATCAACAGTATGCTGGATAGATGTTTGTTATTTATTTATACATATGGGTTACTGTGAAGAACAAACACTATTGTAGTTTGTTTTGTCTTGCAATTTTTTTATTATTATTTTTTAATCAAGTTTCACATATCTTTCAATGTTTAGTTTTAAAACATAGTGTTGCAATACAACCTTAATCCTGTAGAGGCAATAGCTTGAGAAACAGTGTTGCAATACAATTTGAATCCTGTAGAGGAAATTAATTGTGGTCATGTGATGGTGCCTGTCTTTTAAAAGGAAGTGACGAAAGCGCTCATTAAAAGAGTATTTTTCTTCATATTTGTGGCGTTTTTTCTTTGTTTTCAAACATTGTGCTGTAGCTATTTTATTGAAATGTGTCGTAGGGCGATAGACATAATAGCTTTTAAAATTCTGGCTGTGGAAAGTGTGTACTGCATGTCAACCCAGAAAACAAACTGTAGAGGACTGTAGCTATCATGCTTTACATTATTTTTGTGCAGTGTTTTGAAAAGACTGGTGGTAAGGAAGGAAACACGCTATGTTTGTCACATTCAGCTCAGAATGCTGTCTGAAGTAGAAGAGACCGGTCATTACAATTACCATTTCATGAGATTTCTGAAGATGTCTCTAACCCTCCTGAGATATTTGTGTTTATTTTTCTGAATTCCTTCTCTAAATAATTAATAAGAAAACTGGAAGTGGTCTATTACTTCATAAGTGACCATTAATATGAATGGAAACCATACAAAAAGCACAGGCAGGTGCACATTGCATTACTTTCATGGAGTCATATAATGGCACATAGCATGCTGTGGCAGAAATAAAAAGATAAACAGTTTTTCCTATACAATAAAACATTCTGAGCTTTGACTTTTAACCCAGTATGACCTGACATGTCTTGCAGTGTATTACTGCCAAGTGTATCACACTTCAGTCAGCCCTAGCAATCTGTTCTCCAATAGTTTCAAGAAAATGTGCCAAGCTTTTATGTCCATATAGGTCAAACTTGAAATTTTAACCTTTAAACTGTAAATATGTATCACTGAAGCATGTCTTTGTTTACAGCTGTATCTCAACATTTTGTAACATGGATATGACTACAGTCAAGCAATTTAGCTTTGCCTTTTCAAAATAAAACCACATATCAGTCAGGGAGGGGATTGTTTTCTTGTCTCCCCTCCATCTCTATTTTGCATCTGACACATATGCACACCACTAATGTAACTGTTGAAAATATAATTTTCAGTAAAAATAAAATGTAGGCAAAAAGGTTGAGATGGAAAATTTATCACACATTTAGAATTGGTAAAGTGATTATTTTTGAAGGTTTAAAATATTGTAAAAATCCATTTATTGTGTCATATAGCACATATTATGTATATCTACTATAAATAGCATCAGTTTGATATGCAACTATTGGCAGAAAAGTGTACAGATGGCTAATTAACAAAAATGCAACACTATAATTTTACCAAATGACCACACAGGATGATTGCTTCTTCCTGGAACAAATCTGTTTTACTTTTAGCTACAAAATAACAAGCAGGTTCAGAAATTTAAAGGAAAAAAATGATCGGCACATCTTGTCCTCTCTGGATTCAACACAGCAGCGATTACTTCTTATAGTTAAAGCATTCCTGTTCAAATTTCAGTATGTGTTCTTTCTGAGAATATGTACCGACTAAAATAAATGTAGTTGTATTCAATATTACTGCACTGAAAAAAGTTAGTATGATAGTAGCTTCATTCCTATGGAAACAACTTGGAAGCAGATTCTGCCCTTAGCCTGCAGCCTAGAATGTCATTTGCTATCTGACTACGTCACACGTACTTCCAAGGGCTGCACTCAGGCCTTATTTTATTACATTTAGACCCATCCTTGAGTACATAAAAATTGTATACAAGCTTATGAGAGGCAGGCTGAGCACCATAGTACCGGGTCTTCATTTTCCTATCATTGACTACATTAATAAGCATTGTGTTTGGTTAAACAAAAGCTGATTTCTTTGAAGAATACATTTCAGATGTTTTCAGTATTCTATATCACCCACCTCCTCTTTTTTTTAAATTTTCTTTCCCTCAACAACTGTTAGCAACAGATTTACTTTACATCTTGTGCACATATCATTTTCCATTTTAAAATGTTCTACATCGATTGTTTTTAAAAGGCAAATAAGACATTTTATAAAGCCAAGTGACATAATTAAAATCGTTTTGTTAATATAATAATTTCTAACTTCACATACTCCATATATTCATATGATACAATAGTAAATATACTTTCAAAAATATACAGGTGATATTATTACTGTCTTCAATCACAGCAGTGCACTTTTTGTATTCGTTACATTTTCAGTTTTGAGTCACAGATTCATAAATTGTCACCCTCGGTTACCATTGTTACACATTATGTAGTTTTTACTTGACCTTAATTTTTAAAAATGAGCACTGCCAAGTGAACTTTCATTATTAATGGTAACTTTTACTTTACTGATGTTGTAAGGCTGTGTACAATGAATTGGAAATGTTTACCTTAGCCATGATGTTTTACCAGTACAAATTGCCACACCCTAAAGTCATACATTGTTGTCTGCCTTTTCTTGTTCACTTATGTCTTCACCATCTTTTCATGGATAATTTCATGATTGTTATCATCTTTGCACAGCAGGTGGATTTAAAATGTGGATTATCATAACCTGCAGGTAAAGCTCCTTGGACTGGATATACTTTACTGATAATCGCTCTGGAAGTTATACAGTCTTATTCCCCAATATCTCTTTGAGATGTGCTGTCATTACAGATTAGCAAATATTAGGCACAAACCATTTCACCATTCTATTTGCAGGTGGTCATATTAGAATTACCTGCTGTGATACATCCCTAAAACTGTCCAGAATAGGTTAAACTAGAGAATACCGAACAGAGAATCACTGTAACTTTTAAGACTGTGTGACTCAGGCTGACACTGTGCTTTGGGAGTTTTGTCATCTCCTACAGTCACTCTGATAGCATCAGTGTTAATAGGTTCATTTTAAGGAAGTAAAAAGTAGTTATATTAATTAAATTAGATCATTAACTTGGAAAAAAATTTCATGGACTGGTTCTGACTGCAAATATACATGAAAAGGGAAAAGACGGTAATATATATGAGAAGCACAGTTGATTGTGGATGAGGCCTTACCAAGTGCGAAGAGGTTGAAAAGAGAAATGTGATGAGATTTGGTCAAAAGATGTGGTAACTGCTCTAGATTCTTGAAATGATATAACTTTCTAGCACAATATCAAGGCAGGCAAGACAATTAGAAGACTTAGAATTGTTAGCTAAACATTTCTCTAAAGTAATATGATGATATAATGCGTAAAACAGAGAACTGGTAAAATGCAGAATAAGTGCATCCTGGACTTATAAACAAATGGTTTATAATATAGCAATAACCCACGCCTGGGTGTGGGTAATGCTGGATTTACCCACGGTTGGCATGGTTTGGTCACGAGGGCGAAGCCCAAGGGACCAAACAAAGCCAACTGTCGGTAAATCCAGCATTACCCACACCCAGAAGTGGGTTATTGGTATTATACAATGACATTATTTAAGGGGGAAAAAATTACTTTTCTTAAATAATGGCATTGTGTAATGCCTCCTTGCTGCCCTTCCGCAGCTGTCTGGTATTCTGTGGCAGTTCTGATGTACTGTGCATGCGTATGCCTACGCAGTACATCAGAGCTGTGGGCAAAAGCAATGGAGAAAGCAAGATCTCTATTGCTTTTTACTGTTTTGCTATGTTAAATGGGTTTAACATAGCGAGACAACTTTAAAATAAGCAACGGAGAATCTCCGTTGCTTATTTTAATGCTGTCTCACTATGTTAAACCCGAGACAGTTTTGAAAAAAGCAACAGAGAAAGCAAGATCTCCGTTGCTTTTTACAAACTGTTTTGTTATGTTAAATGGGTTTATCATAGCGAGACAGCTTTAAAATAAGCAACGGAGATCTCCGTTGCTTATTTTAAAGCTCTCTTGCTATGTTAAACCCATTTAACATAGCAAGACAGGTTTAAAAAAAAAAAGCAATGGAGAAAGTAAGATCTCCGTTGCTTTTTACACACTGTGTCGCTATGTTAAAGGAGTTTAACATAGCGAGACAGCTTTAAAAAAAGCAACAGAGATCTCCGTTGCTTTTTTTAAACCTGTCTCACTATGTTAAACTCCTTTAACATAACAAGACAGTGTTTTAAAAAAGACTTATACTCATGGAAAAAGTCCAGGCGACCGGACCTTCTTCCATTAGTATAAGTCGATTTACAACGTGCACGCTGACCAATCAGCGTGCATGTTTTGGAATATTAATGGGGGGTCATGGTATAATGCACAATAACTGGATATCTTTGGGAAAAGTTGAAGAATAAATCTGGGAATGAGTACAGTGCTGGAGAATAAAGATGGCAGGAGCTGCCCATTTAACATAGCGAGACAGGTTTAAAAAAAAAAAGCAATGGAGAAAGTAAGATCTCCGTTGCTTTTTACACTAATAAGCTATGTTAAAGGAGTTTAACATAGCGAGACAGCTTTAAAAAAAGCAACGGAGATCTCCGTTGCTTTTTTTAAACCTGTCTCACTATGTTAAACTCCTTTAACATAACAAGACAGTGTTTTAAAAAAGACTTATACTCATGGAAAAAGTCCAGGCGACCGGACCTTCTTCCATTAGTATAAGTCGATTTACAATGTGCACGCTGACCAATCAGCATGCATGTTTTGGAATATTAATGGGGGGTCATGGTATAATGCACAATAACTGGATATCTTTGGGAAAAGTTGAAGAATAAATCTGGGAATGAGTACAGTGCTGGAGAATAAAGATGGCAGGAGCTGTCTGGAGGTTATCGAGGCTAAATTTTCTCTTTGAACTGAATGTTCTAAGAAATAAAGAAAGAAATCATTGGAAAAAGAGAAAACTTATTGATTACCATTTACTATTGCAGGAAGGACTATTGGAAAGCCTATGATGATCTAAGGCAATTTATTTTGTGGCCTAGATGAGCTCAAGACTTTGTGGTATATTTGGCATATTTTTGTAAAACCGAGGGCTGGTCATATATGTAGATCATGACTTTCAGAAAGTATTTTTTAACACTATTAAGAGCGTACAGTATATTGTAGGGTTCCAAATGGAGAAATGATAAAAATCATTCAAAAAAGAGAGTAGTATTGTAGATACTGAATCTATCCTCAAGTCTTGGTGAGCACCTTTGTGAGGTGCACCCTGTTTTTATGAAATCTCACCAAAATAGACTTAATTTTATATAGCATACATCATGGACAGAAGTAGGTTAAAAAATTAAAAAGACAGCTAGGTACACAAATCGCAGGATAAAAAGTGCCATATCCTGGTAAGCACACTGGTGCCAGGACTAGAAAAAAATGACAGTGTAGAACCCTCAAGACATGAAAACATTCCTACAATGGGGTTGGGCCAGACTTAGGGGGCGGATGGCCCACCTTTTGAAATAGAAATTAGTAGTCCACAAAAAACACAAAAACTGACAGACCAAAAAAGAACCATAAAAATGATAGAGTGAACAATAGAGGATAAGAAAGAAATTATGTATCATTACTATTATGTAAGAAGCCCAGAATTTCCAGATAGAAGATATTCAAAAAGATTAAGAGAGAAATTAGAGGGAAGAAAAATGCTTGCTCAAGGAAAAACTGTCAAAATCTTCAAATGCACAGTTCTGTTCATTAATACAACAGAACCATGAAAACATTATATAGGCCAAGAAATTTTAAGCTGTTTGGAAAAAGAAGTGACAGAGGAAGTACAAAAATATAAATAACAAAACCTAGAGATTTTTGAAAGGTATGCAAAGTACCATGGACATAGGATAGAAAGACACATCTGATATGGTGTAATATTTATGCAAAGAAGAAAACCAAACTAATTATTACACAAAAGCAGCTCCCAAGATATTTGAAGAGAAATACTGGTAAAGGCACCCAGATATGGAAAATTTCACAATATAAAAAATAAGATTTTCAAAGTAGGAACATAGAACAGAAGATTAGTAAAGTAGATGTTAAAGAAATAGAAGATGAAGTTAAAGAATAACCTGCAAAGTGAAGGATTTGGTGTAGTGAAAGTCTAACACAGATATACACGCAGCATGATGGGAAGGTAAGGAGAAGCAGGTGGAGTGGGAGAAATCTGAAAAAGAATCATGGATGTGGGAAAGCAAAGGTGATTTAATATGGTACAATATTTATAAAAATGAGAAAAAACGAATCCAGGGAAGGGGCAGGAAACTGGCAACTCTGATGCAGACAATGTTGTGGAGTGATAGTCCCTGAGTTCCCATACGAAAGAGCAACAGATGACATAGGATGCAGCTGAAGACAATATGTCACAGGAATGTGTTCTGGAACTTTCTGTAGAATGCCTGCAGGCTACAGAGAACAAAGAATGTGCCCTCAGCAGAGAAGACAATGATCTAAGGGAAGAGTTGCTTGACTTAATAGAGATGGATAGAAATATTAAGATTAATGAAAGTAATAGATTACAGAAAGTCAATAAGACCCAAAATGTTGTAAGTCTGATAAAACAAATAAACACAGATTATTAACAGAAATTCATGTCATATAACAGAAGTAAATAAAATATATTACTGTGCAGCTAAATGAAATGTCTTACCACAAAAGTCCAGAGCAATAAGAGAAAGAAATGGAAGAAATCAAATGCCATCATAAAAGCAGTGAAGAGAGAAAACTACAAAGTAATTAAGACAAGAAGTGCCACTGTTAGATAGAAGAGGGAACAGATAAACAAAGATACTTTGAAAGATAGACATGATGAAAGCAACACAGTGTATCAGAACAGGCCAGGATCTATTGTACACTATTGCAAATAATAAACTAAAGATCTCAACAGAGGCAGAATAAGTTAGAAGATATGCGAATAAATATAAAGGAAAAGCACAAAATAAGCAATTCATTGATAACCCAAACATATTTTATAGAGAATTGGGAAACAAAGCAAAAGGAATAGAAATGTCACTAAAAAAGAAGAAATTGAAACATCTTTGGAGAAATATCTATGAAGGGGTCTACTTTGATCCATCAAAAGCTCACTTGTGCAAATTTCAAGTGAGCAACTCCAGTTCGGCGAAAGTGCATTTAAGTAAAAATGCACTATCACAAATTATACTTTACCAATCCACAAAAAAAACACAAATAAAACACAGTACACACATATTTTTGTAGGGAGGCAAGCCTGTTTGCGCGCCCCCCATGTGGGGGTCAGCATCCCCATCCACACCCCCACTTCTTAATTATACCAACTCAGAGATCACAAAACAGTAGGAAAAAGGGTATATTCCCTTACCCCACTGTACCGCGTTTTGGTAAAGTGTAATTCGCGAAAGTGCATTTTCGCTTAAATGCACTTTCGCTGAACTGGATTCGCTCAAGTGCGATTCAGACAAGTGAGCTTTCAATGGGTCAAAGTAGACCCCTTCATAGATATTTCTCAAAAATGTTTCTATTTCTTCACACATGGATGCTGAATGGATAGAAGAAGTAAAAGAAACACTAAGAAGTTCAAATGTACAGGATATGAAATGGGATGAAGTATTGCCCAGAGAAAATAAAAAAAAAAATTAAGAAAAGCTCCTAATTGGAAAAGCCCAGTCCCAGATGCAGTACCTAACTTCTGGCTAAAAGTATTAACATCTTTACACAAAGATTTATCCCTGAGTAAGAAATATTTATATGCACACTCTAAACAGACACCAATCTAGTTAACAGCAAGAAAAATGATACTCCTTCTTAAGAGTAAACCTGCAAGCTATCCTAAAAACTATAGACTAATAACTTGCCTTCTGGCAATGTATAAACTACACAATGGAATTTTTACTGACAGAGTTTGTAGTCATTTAGAATTAAACTTAATAATGGCAGTAAAACAAATGGGCGGCCACGGTGGTGCAGCGGTTAGTGTTGCCGCCTCACAGCAAGAGGTTATCCGGTTCAATTCTCGGCTGGGGTGCCTTCTGTGCAGAGTCTACATGTTCTCCCTGTGGTCACGTGGGTTTCCTCTGGGTGCTCCAGTTTCTTCCCACATCCCAAAGACAGGTGGATTGGACACTCTAAATTGGCCCTAGGTGTGAGTGTGTGTGTGTGTGTGTGTGTGTGTGTGTGTGTGTGTGTGTGTGTGTGTGTGTGTGTGTGTGTGTGTGTGTGTGTGTGTGCCTTCTGTGGAAGGTTGGGCGCCGGGCTGGCAACTCGACACTGTAAAACCCCATTACCAATCATGAGCGGACAGATGATCCGCTGTGGCGACCCCTAACTGGGAAAAACCGGAAGAAGAATGGCAATAAAACAAATGGGTGACAAAAGAAAGTCATATGGAACAAAGGATCATTTGTTGTTAAAGAAAGTCATAATGGAGAATTGTAATAAAAGGGAAGAATCTAAGTATGCCATGGATAGATTACAAAAAAGCATTTTACAACATCCCACATTCATGGATAAAGGGGCTCTTACAGATATATAAGCTACACTTGCATTACAGTGACTATGAAACAGTGGCAAACCACTTTGGAGCTAAGTTATCATAAAGGACAAATTATTATCCCAGGGATAAAAATACAAATTATTTTCCCAAGGATAAAAATCCAAAGGTGATATTCCAGGGTGACTCTTTGTTGTTGTTGCACTTTTGTCGTGCCCTTAACCCATTAAGCTGTCTGCTTAACAGTTTAGGTCATGGTTGCAATTTGGTACCCAGAAAACAACAAAGTGTAAAGACTTCTCATCTTCTTTTTTGTGAATGATTTAAAATTGTATAGTTCATACAATGAGGAGCTGAAAGCCCTACGGGAAGTGATCAAAACTTTCTCAGATGATATAAGAAATTCAATTGGTCTTAATAAATTTACAAAAGTAACATTTAAAGAAGGAAATCTGCAGTAAAAAGAAAATATCAGTTTGGGACAGGAATGTGATATAAAGCAACCTGAGCAGGAGGGAGTGTATAAATATTTGGGAACTGATGAAGGATCAACATTAAAACATGAACAAATGGGAATAAAACTCAGTAAGGAATGTTTTAGAAGGCTAAAATTAATATTGAAAACAACCCTGACATCTAGGAACAAAGTCGAAACTATAAACCCATTTGCTCTTCCTGTTCTAACGTACAGTTTTGGGTGATTGACTAGTCCCAAAAGGTATTGTATCATCAGGACAGGAAAACAAGAAAAATGTTTCAAGCTTATCCAGTGATATGTAGAAATCAGTGTATACCAAGATTATGTATGCCTCATTCTGAAGGAGGTATGGGACTCTTTAAAATTGATCACATGTATAGATCTCCAGTCGTAAGACTGCATACATATCTGTTGATCTCACAAGATCCAAACATAGTGAAAGTTTTAAAACATGAAGAGAACAAGTCTAAGAAGACTTCCCTGCTTAGCTTATCAGAAGTCTATCGGTGTCATGTCAGCTGGAATGAAAACCAAACCAGAAGTAGACAAAATTCAGGAAGCAACTGAATATGCCGGTAAACAAAAGAAAGAATACAAGGAGAAGGATCAGACGAGAAGGCAAGAAATGTGGAAAAGGCATAATAGTTACAAGTACAGAAAACTCTTGGAACAACCTCATGTCCATCAGGATCTGATGTAGAAATGGTTAAGGAGAGGTGAATTTAAACCAAAAGATGAAAGGTTAATAGTGGCAGCCCAGAATACTGGACTACATACACATTGGTTTACAAAGTCTGTTGAGCATGTGAGAAAAGCAGAGAAGTGCAGGTTCTGTAAAACAGAATTGGAAACAGTTGCACATCTTGTTGCTGGGTGAGATACACTAATGGCAGATGGCCTGTATATTGAAAGGCATAATAATGTGGCAAGAATGTTGCACTGGGGATTGTAAAACATTGCAATACTGAAGAAGCTGAAAAGCACTGGAAACATGAGTCACAAAGCATTATAGAGAATGATGAAATTTATATCTCATGGGATCACCCATTAACAACAGTTCAAAAATAGATGAGTGAAAACCAGATATAGTAGTCCATGAAAGGAAGACAAAATTAGCACTGATCATCAAAACTGCTGCACCCAGTGATTACAGCTTCTTACATACAGAGAGACACAAAGTCATAAAATACCAGGATTTGCAGGTAAAAATGAGAGCAATGTGGTAGAAGGATAACCAGGCTGTTCCAATAGCAGTAAGAGGATAAGTCTCATAAAAAAATAATCTACAGTCTCATTTAGCTATGCTACTGATACATGTAACTCTGTATGAACTGCAGAAATAATTAGTTCTGGGCATGTTGCATGTGCTGCGAAGAACACTTTTGGCTAACATTAAAGATTGAAACAATACTAATTTAATGAACTTTAATCATACTTTGATTTAAGAATGGGGTCCATTCCTGTAATGGTATTAGAAATTCAAAAGACTTGGAGAAATTAAACTGCCTGAAACAAAGTAAATGTTTACTCTGAAGTACTGGGGCCTTGGGAGTTAGCTTATGTACTTACTGGAAGTGGGGGCACAACCCCACTGCTGGGAGTTGCAGGAGGGCATAGCCTTGCTGTGCTTCTGTCATTTCCACCTTTCATATTTACTGCTGTTTTGTAATTTTTCCAGTCTTAGGTAAGTTCAACTGTTTCACATATTTAAGTATATAGAGCTTTTGTTTTTGGTCTTCTTATCATTTCGATTCATCTACATGGTATTCTTCTTTTTTTGTAATTTCTCTTTCATTATAGATGTAGCTGAGCACATATACAATAGCATTCCTTAAGCACCTTCTGCCCCAATCTCTACTTAATGGAAAAAGTAGAGCCCAGAACTGTTCTACTTGTAGATAAATCTAGTTCCTGGGTACCCAGGCCAAATTCTCCATACTCAACATGAATACCACCTGTGGTCCTAGTGGGAATAACCCCATCAGCAAAGTGTAAATAAATAAACTTTCTGAGGGTAATACATTCTTCAAGGCAACTAGCTGAATTAAAAAGACATGTTTGACACATCAGACGTTGGCATTCTTAAGAAAATGCATTTCCCACACTAGTATTCATTATGTGGTGTAAATCAGAAACATATTTGCCTGCTCCAACTGCCTATTATATCTCCCACCTGTATCCCAGAAAATTACCTTGCCATTTGAGAATACTGCCTACCTGTCATCTCAGCTCCTTTCATGTCTATCCTTTGGGATGAGGAGTAGCTGTTATAAGTTGTGAATATAATCAGGAAATAAATAGACATGAAAGAGAATGAATGGATGAAGGAATGTATAATGGAATAAGACATATATGACGGAGCGATAAGATTTATACGGGGAAAGAATGAATTAAAAGATATAAAAAATTGGAGGCCCAAACATTAGGGAACACTGACTATAAAATATTTATGAAAATACTATAAAAATGATGGAGAAAGTATCAGTTGAGGCAATAGGAGAAGGGTTTTATGGTATAAATGGAACAGTAGTGAAAAAAAAATGTTAATTATAGTGAAAGACATAGAGATGATACTAAAAGAAAATAAAAAAAGTAAGACTGATAGGATGTAACGTAGCTAAAGCATTTGATAAAGTGAGCCATGAAGCAATGTGGCAGATTTTAGAAGCCTATGGCATAGGAAAACTATATTAATGTAATAAAGAAATGTTATGAAAATACATGGGTGCAAGTTATGATAAACGGTTGGACAGGAAAAACATAAGTATTAACAGAGAGGTAAAACAGGGATATCTAATTAGTATGTGCTTATTTGTACTAGTAATGAAAGCAGTAGTAGAGACATGCATGTATGAAATGAGAGAGGTAAGATGTGAGATGGAAGAAAATGTTACATTACCAATATATATAGCAGATGATTTAGTTATAATAAGAAAAAAATCAGGAAAGGAAGTAGAGATCTTTTGAGTGACGTTTGGTGAGTATGAAAGTGTAATAAGGCAATGGTGAGAGATACTGGAACAAATAAAGAAATTCTTAGCTTGGTGGAAATGTTATACTTATCATTTCAGAAATACATATATGCTGAATACCTATGTATTACAAAAATGGCATATTTATAGGGAATAAATATTTTCTCACTCAAATGGTAAAGAGTTGTTAGAGATTTTTTTAGCTTAATTTGGGATTCAAGGCTGAACCCAGTGAAAAGAGGGATAATTTATAATAAAAAAGAAGAAGGTGGTTTGAATTTTAAAAATCCAGTGGTGGATTTAGCATCTGTACATTTATTTTAAGTAATGAGAAAAGTGGTAAAATAAAGGAAAAAAAGGATAGATAAGATGCTGTATGAAAAATATAAAAAGATATGGGAAGAAAAAACAGAGAAAAGAAAATCAAAAAGGGACAGGATGGAAGAAAAAGAATATAAATGACACTGTAGAAGTTAAAAGTGAGTAAAGCTGATGGGAAAAGAGTGGTATAATATGATTTTAGAGCAACATTTGTGTTGTACCCAAGGAAGGAAGTAAAAGAAGTTGATAGAAGGCAATAAAATACAGAAGAAAAAGGTTTCAAACCTTTTATGAAGCAGAGGATGTATTAGACAAGTTACTGGTGAAAGGGAATATGAAATATAAGATGACGGAGGCAAGAAAATGGGTTGACTGTAGATAAGAAGAAACAACAAAACATTGTTTTTTTTTTTTTTTTGGACTGGATTGCAAAAAGAATAAAAACATTTTAGGAAAAGTTTCCAAATTAATATAGATTGGAAGAGTTTAAATGTATAAATATGAATATGATATTATATGGGAAAACAGGGTAGCATGTTAAAGTAATGAAACGTGGCAATGTTGGTGCTGTATAAAAAAAGATGTGAGAAAATGGAAGAGGATGATGTGTTAGCCAAAATAAAAAGATGGCAGTGGAAAAAAGGGTGGGTAGAATGAAAGACATAGAACTGTTTAGTTAATTTCTTTTGTGTCTTTTACGCTGATAACCTGTAAATAACTTTAAGTATGAATGTAAAAACTGAGTGCGTATTTGATTTAAATTTGTTTTATGTTATATAAAATTAATGTAGATGTTAATAAGGCATCCCTATTCTGTTTAATAATTTCCATGGGATCTTTTTATATCCACCTGAGCTACCAGTAAACCAGGTAGATGGAGGCATTTGTTTAATATCTGATTTGAATAAATATAAATAACTGCAAGAATGTTGAACAAATTGGCATTAAGATATGCTGTAATATCACACTGTGTTTTAATCATTCAGCTAAGGGGCTTGTTTTTGTATCTCACAGAGTGACTTTGAATTTGAAAGAGTATTGGATCCAAAACCCCCCACCACAGTCATCATTCACAAAATCCATAGGGATATATATCATCCACCACTGTGCCCAGTTGTAGATGCCAAAAATTTAAAACCTTCCACCTTGGCCCATTATATTCATTTCCATTTGAAAGCGGTGGTGGCCACCACTGCACACCTCTACAAAGACTCATGGGACTTTTTAAAAACAGTTTCCAGGGACATGTACAGGGATGATATTATTTTTGTTACCAAGGACATTAAGGACCTCGTTTCAGTTATTCCCCACAATGTGGGTCTAGAGTGGTTCTATGTCTATTTGTACTTTCAAAGTACACTAGAACATGGTAAAATCAAGCTAAAAAAATGACACCGAAAGAACTGAACTGAGACAATAAATCCAACCACAGGACTACCAGAGTAACTTTGTTAAACGCTTTCACTCACTTTAATGCACATGAGGTTCATCAGAACAAACATTACATTCATTACAAAATGCTTAAATACCACTTGATATCAAATCACATGACTTTCCATTTAAAAACCTTTAAATAACCTTTCTATTTATATTCAAATGTTTTTTTAAAAAAATAAATAATATTGATCAAATAATTAATGTACATATTTCTGGCTACTGAACATTTGATTTTTTTAGAAGAGGTAGATAAATTGTTAAGCTTTTTTCAACAAAGCCGTTATGATTTGAACTGGCTTTGCAAGATAGTTCAGGAAGTTAAACAGCTTAGAGTGACTTCTGCATGTCCAATTTTGGACAACAATGTCACTCTAAGGGTTACAGCTCACAGTGTTACAAATAATGGATATACGAATTTTATGTTAGCTTTTCCTATACCTGTTTGTAATGAGATGAGCGTAATAAGAAAGATTCTCATGGAACATTGGAGGGTAATAATGGGCAGTACAGAATTAGTCAAGATTTTAGGTGAGAAACCATTTTTTTTGTTACAAAAAGGTCACTAGTATTAAGCAAATTCTAGAATCCAAGAGAAATCAGATCACAAGTTCAGTGATTTGTTCAGCTGGAAGTTTTTCATGTGGTAGATGCAGACAGTGTAGATACATGAGTAATGTGTCTAGCTTAGAATTTAAACATTTAAAAAGAAAGTTTGTGGCTAGAGCGCGATATGGTTGTAGTACGACCAATGTGGTATATTGTGCAGCATGTGATACATGCCAAAAATTTTATATTGGGAAAACTATTAAAGCATTAAACAAAAGAATTTATGAGCATAGTTTAGCCATAAAGAAAAAAGATGTCAACAATGCTCTCGCTGTTCATGCCACAGAATGTGTTTTGTTTAAGAAGTTTTCTTTTTTTGTTTTGGAAAGGGTCGACACTGACTTGTTCTCTAGGGACTATAAGACACTTTTGGAGTGTAAGGAAAGTTTATGGCAAATATTGTTAATAGCTGATGAACGTCCTGGCCTCGATGGGGCAGTCAACATGAAATGTTTTCTGCAGATGGCCAGAATTAAATAATTGTATACATTCAGTTTGTATTTGTTAATTTATACATATATATATTTAAATCATTAGATTATATGTTGTTAAGTCAGAAATATGTACATTAATCATTTGATCAATATTATTTATTTTTTTAATAAAACATTTGAATATAAATAGAAAGGTTACTTTAAGATTTTTAAATGGAAAGTCATGTGATTTGATATCAAGTGGTATTTAAGCAGTTTGTAATGAATGTAATATTTGTTCTGATGAAGCTCATGTGCATTAAAGTGAGTGAAAGCGCTTAACAAAGTTACTCTGGTGGTCCTGTGGTTCATAGGTTCATAGGTTCATAGGTTCATACTAGGCTATCTGCCCGAGGGCATTTACAAGCCTAGCCCATAGTTTTGTGGCTTACGTCACCCCTTTAGTATGGGGAACTATACCCATTATTTTGCTGTGCCTCTGTTGAGCAGTGACACTGAGGTAATCCCTGGGGTATATCTGCGATCTCCCATCCATTGGTCAAGATTTCTCTTGAACAAGGCCAGCGAGGTGCTCTGCCTCACATATACCGGGATTTTATTCCACAGCATAGGGAGTCTTTGGGTGAAGAATCTATCCCTCCAGCACGTCCTATTAATAGCCGTGTTGAGGTTTAAGTCTCCCGCCCTTGTGGCTCTGACGGATCTAGATTTTTTGAGGTGAAGCATATTCATCAAATCTGGGTTTGACATGGCCTTGTATGTTAGGCAAAGGTCACCTCTGAGCAAGCGTGGCGACTGAATAGAGCTGGAGTTCTTTCAGTCGGGCAGCATAGGACAGATGTTTGAGACCCTTTATCCTTTTGGTGAGGAACTTTTGTGGCCTCTCCAGCTGCTGCAAGTGTCGGGTCAGATACATTCCGAATGGGGCATTGTATTCAATCATTGGTCTGATGAGTGATGAGTATAGGGAGACTATGACCTCCCTTGATCTAGATGAGAATCCCTTCATGATAAGGTGGGCAATGTAGAAGGTCTTCCTAACTACTTTAGCTACATGGGTGTCGAATGACAGACTACTATAAACCTGGGTCCCCAGGTCCCTGATAACTTCTTCTGTACTCAGTGGATTGCCACCTATTTGGTAGCTAGGGGTAACCTTGTTTTGTGTTGGATTTATTATCTCAGTTCAGTTCTTTCGGTGTCATTTTTTTATTTTGTTTTTGGTCTAGTTTATGTGAGTAAAATCAAGCTACTCAGGAACTTAATGGAAATTGTCCTGGTAAACAATTTAATCTATTTTGAGGATCAATCTTTTAGACAAAGTACAGCGGTAGCTATGGAGGCTGCTTGTGCCCAGATCTTTGCCAACGTAGTGATGGCCCATTGGGAATTTAAGTTTGTTTTTTCAATCTTCTTAAAGCAATATGTGGAGTTCATATGGCTACTATTTGGATGACATCATACATTTCTGGACTGGTGGCCTTGAAATGCTCAGTGAATTTTTTTGCTACCTGAACAACAGCACTGACCTTCTCAGCTTTACTTTGAACTACTCTGTTGACTACATCAACTTCCTAGATGTTGCAATCTCTAAAAATAGACACAATTATTGTTTTCAATCAAGCATCTGTAGGAAACCAACTTATTCTAACTCTTTGTTATACTTTTCCAGTTGGTATCCACTACATCAAAAGAAGGTGCTGGTCAAGGGCCAGATGGCTAGGCTTGCCTGCATGATTTCACAACAGGAGACTTTTCTCCAGAAGAGTACTAAATTAAAAATATGTTTGTGGTACAGGGTTACCCCCAACCATTTTAATGTTATTATGGGAGAGGTTACAGTCAAACGAGATCAGTCTATTTTCTTTCCCTTGATCAGGAAAGGGGCCTCTTGTACCAGTAGTAATGCCCAAGTAGTGACCTCAGGTAACTATGGAAAGGCCCTGGTTCTCACATTTAATTTGAACTTTTCAGATATTAAGTCTGTGATTACAAAAAACTGGAACATTTCTTCCACGGATGGAGATCACTTTCAGGTCCTGGGTCCCTCCCCAGGATTGTTTATATGAAGGACATATTATTGAAATTTCCTATAGAAAAAACAATGTCCACTAATTTTAATTGTTGCATGATGAAATGTGGGCATTGTAATCAATGTGGATTTATTAAGAAGGGCTCCATTTTTAATATTGCAGGCTATGGTGATGTATTCCTGATGCAGAGATTTTACTGTTAGAGCTTTGAGGTCATTTACATGGCACAATGCCAGGTCTTCCTTGTATTCTACATTGGGAAGACTGCGAACCCCCTTAGAACTAGAATTTACCAGTATATGTACAATGTTGACAAGAAGGATAAGCAGAATGCTCTTTTAAATATATTAAGTTGAATAAGTCAAAGAGTTTTAAATTTTTTTATTATTGGCTGTGTTGACAGCAATGGTGGGAGGGCTCCCTGGAAGGACATTTTGGAACTCAAAGAACTAAGGTGGCAACTAAAACTTAATTCTACCAATGGGCATGGTCCTAATGACATGGTTTCTATTAGCAGCATCTTGTGGCTCAAAGCTACTTTTTATGTTATTTTTTATTGTATTTTTAATTTTATTTCTGTTATGCTGTGACAGTATTGATTTCTCTGTTGTGGGGTTTTATGGCTTAGTGTGATCTTGGTCTTATACTTTGTAGATATTCATTTTTTATTTACATTTATTTTAGTACATGTGGTTATTCTGTTCCAATCAATGTTTTTGGTTTTACGTTTAATTTTTGGTGGTTTAAATCTTAATCTAATTGAAATGATTCAATTTGTGTACTAGTTTCACTGAGTTTATTAGTCTTGTTTTTTAGTCAGTGTTTGTCTTAGAAGTAACCAATGTAGTCAACACTTTGCCTTAAAATTTTAATGGTATATGCTTAATTAGCTTAGCTTAACTTATTCAATTAAGTATGAGGGGTTTCAAGAGTATAAGGTGCCTATGTTTTTGCTCTGTTTATTACATTTTGATGAAGTCCCTTTGCATGGTGAAAGCTCTTAATGTGGATTAAATAAATGTGATTCTTTTTTAAAGAGTATTTTCTAGGTCCATTTCCTGTGGTTTGGGTTTGGACTGATTTGAAGGAAATGGGATAGCAAATGAAAGGGAAGATTAAACATGAAGGTATTCAAAATGTTCGCAGAAGAAGAGATGACATCTGTTTTCTCAAATGTAACTTAATGTAAGCTCATAATGATGTGAGGAGAAGGATATAGCTGGATAAATGAATATGATAATAAGAACAGTGAATGCTTTGTTCTCAAACTTGGATGATCAAGGAAGGAGAAGAAAATAAGAAAAAATACTGAAGCAAAGTGTAAGATGCTACAACTAAGACTCAAATGATATTAATTTAAACATTAATGGAACCACTTGGCACTCTCTTTAACCATAGCCTGAGCACTGGCTTTGTTCAGCAAAGTAGAAAACATCAACAATAATCCCCTTGCACAAAGGAGGTCTATCAACCGACCTAGGAAACTATCAACCCATAAGTCTAACCAATCTTATCTGCAAGGCCATGGAAAGAATCATCATGGACTTTATCAACAAGGACACAGGAGACCTTCAAACTCTTGACCCAATCCAGTTTTGTTTCATCAAGTGTAGATCTTGCTTATTAAACATGGTGGACTTCTTTGAGAATGTCACTAAAGCCATGGATGAGGGCAAAGCAGTACATATCACCTATCTTGATTTAACCAAGGCTTTTGACACAATCCCCCACTCAGGGATCATTAAGAAACTCTCCCAGCTGGGCATTAACCCATATGTCACTAGATGGGTAGCCAACTGGCTCACCGACAGAATGCACACCGTCAAAGTTGGAGAGTCCACCTCCACCAGTAGACAAGTTACCAGTGGGGTACCACAAGAATCTGTGCTGGACCCTCTACTATTTGGAATCTATTTCTCTTAGGTCCAGGTGAAAGTGGATAGCCTGTGGCTTACCAAGTTTGCAGATGACTGCAAGCTGGGTGCAATCATTGTGTCCCCCAGTGATGTAAACATATTACAGAAGGGGCTGGCTCAGACGAATGATTGCTGCCAAAGTCACTGACTGCAACTAAATGCAAAACAATGCCTCATTATCCCCTTTGGCAAGAAGTAGCCCCTGCTAATTATGATATAGATAGCACCCTTCTAAGCTCAAATCTAGTGCTGTGAGACTTGGGAACACAGGTTGATAGCAAATTAAACTTCGATCACCATGTGTCCATAGTGGTAAGGAAAGCCTTCTACATTGCACATCTCATAAATAAGGGCATTGCATCCAGGACTAAGGATGTTATAACTCCACTGTATTGACCCTTATCAAACAACTAATTGAGTACAATGCTGCCTTCTGTATGTATCTCACCAGACACCTGCAGCAAAAGGAGAGACCCAGAGGTTTCTAAACAAGAGAATCCAGGGGCCTGCAGATAATGAGTTACATGAAAAGACTGAAAGCCCTGCCACTGTACTCTGTATCATACAGGCTGCTGAGCGGTGACTTGTGCCTGACCTACAGAGCAGTCTGTGATTCTGCCCTAATGGAAATGCTGCACATCCACAAATCAAATGGGACAAGAGTCACTCGCTCCAGGGATTTCAACCTAGCTTGTGACATTAACAGAACATGTTGGAGAGACAGATATATCTCCCAGAGATTGCCACTCCTCTGGAATAAGCTCCCACTTCATGTGAAGCTGAGCTCCTCAATGACCCTATTTAAGAGCAACCTTGACAATTGGATGGGTGACCATAAAAGGACAGGGGTAGTTGGTGCTGATCATAGAATTGCTCTGCTAACAATAACCATCTAATTATGGTCAGTTAGGGTACACAGGCTTTTACATGGCTAGGCTTCTAAAGGCCCTTAGGCCATTAACCTAGTAACCTCCTATGAACCTATAAACCTATGTAATTATTTAATAACTGGCTGGTCAGGTGGTCTTGCATTTGCAAGAAGAATATTGCAATTGTTTTAACAAGCAAGCTATATGTGCAATACTATTCTCCCTGGATTTCAAAATGCAATGCAAAATTTCACTGAAAGTAAAAAAAAAAAAAAGCTTTAGTGAAACAAGATCATCACTGTAAATATTAGCTCCAAGGAAGCTTTTGCTTGTTCACAGTTAAGGACTGTGGCAGCACAGATTTAAAGGCAAACCCTTATACACCATACAACTACGCAAAGGATATAAGGTATTTTAAAATTTTGTCTAACTAAAATGATGGTGTGGTCAGTGATCAGTTGACACGTGTCTTACAGTAGGGGAGGGCAGGCAAAGACACATTCTTGTAGTTATTTTATACTTTATGTCTTACATCTATTGTAAACGAAAAGATGTGGCTTCCTGAATAGGAGGACAGAAAGGGTGTCATGTGTAAGACATACAAGCAGCCTGAGTGCCACTGTTTGGATTCAGAAATTCTCTCTGGATGAGTAAGCATTTTTTCCTTGATGCAAACACAGTATTTCAGGAACATCAAGCCATAACAACACACTAAAGGAGCAGTGTGTATTAGGCAACATAATGGACTCCTATAAATGTCAATCCTGTCACAATAAAACCTCTGATATCATGATGCCTTTTATAAGGCCTAACAAAGGATGCTAAATACAGTGATGTTCTCTGCTTCACGGATTAAATACCCAGCTAAATGGGTACTGCTGTGTTATTACAAAGCCTTTGTAATTCCATTTAAATACAGCTTCTGCTTTTTTGGTCTGTATATTCAGCAAAGAGCAGAGGCATGATTTGTAGTATTTGATTTTTCTTTTGTTTCTTAACACATCCATTTCCCTAGATGGGACAACGACTCAGTAATTGCTTCCACCACAAAAGCTAATGCTGCAGTCTTCTTTCAGGAAGAAACATACAGACCCATAACTGTGGCTAGTATTTCATTGCAGCAGTATCTATGGAGATAGGAAACCTGCAGCTGCAGACAGACTGCTGGAACAATAAGAATTTCTAACGTGCCACTGAGCAGTGGAATGGCTGTTATGACAGGTTATATTTCAGGTTCTCTTGTTTTATATTCCAGTGCTGGTAGTCAGTAAAGAAGAGACATTGCATGACCATACAGAATATGTATTCAATTACAGATACTTTGTAGGAGTATCTTTTGGAATTAAGCCACATTGCAGACTCTTGCAGCATAATCACAGTTCTCACTGATGAGTCTTCTATAAAGGCTCATAAATATTATCAGCATCATTTCTGCTGAGACTTCTCAAACTAACAGGAGCAATTAATGCTCAAATATTTAAGTACATGAATTAATGTTATTCACAGTCTAAGGTATCAATACATACCATAAAAATGTGAGAGTTAACACAATTGTCACAATGCTTGGTATGATGGTTACTAACATTTTTTTCAGTGCAGAATCTGTGATCTACTGTTTAGCAAAATGGGATGCAAGATTTCAGACCTGTGCATTGATTTAGCTGTGCATGTAGATGTAGCTATTGCTATAGCTATAGATATAATTGTTTTATAGCTACCTAACAAATGCCTCAATATTGTTAGCATTCTTGCTTATGCCCTGTCTATACTCCAGAGTTGTTCTGTACATCAGTTGCCCCATGCTATAACAGCATGTTTGTCTATCCATTTATACACACTAAGCCCTAATTAAATTATTTAATTCTATACCTATTGACTTCACTGGGCATACTCGCATGCGAATCCGGAGATGCTCTTACTATTAATTAGATATAAATGCCAGTGTTATTCTTTTAGGATACTTTCATCATCCCACAATAGTAAGAACAAACACAAGAAAGAGCAGTTCAAAACAACATCTGCAAAACCAATTTTTTCTTAAAAGATACTGCCATTTGTCCTCAGATCCTAAAGAAAGAGAAATATAGAACTCACTGTCAAATGTAGCTATAAAGTATGTGTCAAGTTGTGATGCGCCTGTTTAAACAGACATAATATCCAGGGCTTTTAACTTCGATTTGGAATATGGCAAACAAGCATTCAAACCTTACCAGAATAAAATGCTTTAGCTATTATGTATTTATTTCCATTCATTAACTGGGATAGTTCTACTGAGCCCAAATTCATTTCCAAAGGAGGCCAAGGGAAACTATTTCCAGAAAATTGCAATATCTAGCTGATTTGGTGCAAATGTGTGTTTTAATTCTTCACAATCAAGCTATTGAAAAGTTATGCGATGATGTGTTTCACTGGGGACATTAGCAGTGAATATGGTTTTTCTTGCATTTTTATTTCAAGTATTGCAAAGTATTTTTCTTGGTAATGCTTATGAACCAGTTTTTTTTTTTGTAACACCTTCCTTTTGTATAATATTTCTGATTTGAATGTATAACAACTCTTGATTATTTAAACCCATCTTTTTGTGGAGCTTTTCTTCCCGGGCCACTACTGAAAATGGACATATATCCAGCTAGAGTAACCCGGTCAACAAATGTAAAATAAAATAAAATAAATTATTATGTTTGTTCCAGTTTTAGTAGATGGGTTTTAGGAATTGTGATCATTATGAAGGATGAATATTGGAGACCGGGTAAGAATAAGGCTTGAACTGTGTTAAGGAGTGTCTTTTGAGTTAGGTTTACAAACCTATAAAACCATCACACATCACAACTCTCACTTAAACACTATTCATTGGTATTAATACAACAGACAAAAGAATATAATCACTTGACCAATTTACTGAGTAAAAATATTTGTTTCACTAATTGAAAAAGATAATCTTACAGACACAGTTTTTTTTCTCAAAATATAAACATTTCAATATAAATAAGAATATTATAAGGAAGCTGAGGTATCATAGTGTTAGGTAAACACGGTTCCAATCTGATATATAAATAAAGCAGCATATTTGATCATCATCAAAACTGAAGACCAACCATCATTTCACATGACCAAAGTGAGCCTTATTTTTGAAAATATGAGGTTGTGTAGAAATAAAACTATACCCACAATCATTGTAAAGCAATGGATTTCAATCTATTACCAAAATAAAAGCTCACTTTTGTAGAATTTTAATTCTTCATATAGTTTTATATCATATTAACATGCTTCAAATATGGTTTCACTACTACTTGTTAAGATGAACTAAGACAAAGCTTCCACAAGGGGAAAAATGGTTACAGTTTCAACTAGATGAACATACCAAATAAAAGAGTCTTTGTAGTGGAGCTTGTCCCTTGCACCCTCCATCCGGGGTATTCTGCCACACCCCCCCCTTACTTATATATACTGACTCCATTTTCTTGCAAATAGAATGGGTATTTAGCAAGGCTTCCTGCTGCTTTCCCTATTTACTCAAAGGCATACAGTGAGACAGAGAAATGCATTTCTCTTGCATGGCACAACTTAAACATATGGGTGGTATGAGCTACAGAATCATTTTTCCATCAAGGAACATGATGAATGAATTACTTGGAGTCAATATCATATCCATGACTAGCTAAAATTAATTTTGCTAATGCCTTTTCAATCAGTATGGCCCATTTGGATGGCTTGAGTTTTGTTCCCACTGTATTATAGAATTATTCATCTGCTACAGTTGCATCTAATTACTTTTGTTTTAATCTGTTCTAAAATATGCCACATAAGGATAGAACAATAAGATTATATATATATATATATATATATATATATATATATATATATATATATATATATATATATATATAGATATAGATATGCATAGATATATTTTATATATATATATATATATATATATAAATAATATCAAGGCTGCATTTGCAATTGCTTAGAAAAACACAGTAGTGGATGGTACTTATTATATTAGTAGGTGTCTGAGAATGCATAACTGGAACAGTAATCCATAGCATCTGGATTAATGCATCTTTTGTTTACTTTAGTTCTAGCAGGATTTTTTTTTTTTTTTTTTTTTTGCAGTAGTGGCTTCTTCCCTGTGAGGAACAATGGAGATCTGGAGCCATCATACCTTTTAATATTCATAGTGACAGATCGACAAGATACTGATAGGTAAATTGTATCAAAAAGCACAAAAATGTCTAATCCAAAAATGCCCAAAAGACATTACAACATATACACCATAAGCAAATATCAAGTCCTAGAAATATGGCTGTCTTCATTCATAATAAAATTAATGAGCATAATACTAAAGTAAAAGGTGTTAGAAAAATGAACTGTCAAGCACAAGCCATAACTTCTTGCTGTCTTTCCAGAAGAAACTGTAGAAACCATAACCAGATAAGATACCAACAGAGGAAGGGAGTGGGAGAAGCTTTATTTTTTATAGTAATCTTTCTTTTAAGATTTTCTTTTATAGAAATTAACTTAGAAAACTGTGGTATCCTCTTCTATAAGGGTCACTTAATAGTAATGTTTATCATTCCCAAGTTGGACTAGGTCACTTCCAGGTGGCAGAGAGTTAGCCAATTATTGGTAGGGGTCAGTGGCATTGTATGTCCTAGCCTTCTTTTTATAAAGTATATATTATTTATTTATTATCTCAGATATCCAATGGATATCTGTAATGTTGTTAGAATATTGTCAAGCATAACTTAATATCCACAATTATCCCACTTGACCAGTAAACCAGAATCTCAGTATCTATCCTGCTTACCTGTCCTCTCCTATATTTAGCCTCTTTTTTACACTCGTTCATCCTCCTTTCGCATTCCTAGCTTCGTTCACCATTTTCCTTCCTTCTCCTTTCCCCTCAAGACTAACTGCTGCTTTTTCTCTGTATCCAAATCTCATCTTCGCACTCTTTTCTTTATAGCATCTTAATGATGCAACATTTTACACTGAAGAACAGCCGCTTTTACTGTTAATTCTAGACACCTGTTTCCCTTTCTTGTTTCAGTATCAATTTAATCTCTTGCAAACATTGAATGTAATGTTTTTAGCAAACGTGTCTTATATAATTGAAATTATCAGCTTCAACCATGATTTTCTGACAAATATTGTTTGTATCTTTTACCTAATGTATTGTATGCATCTTTTAACTTATGTGTATTTTATATCACTCTAATCAGTGTAATGTATTTACTAATTTCATGTACAATTGCTGTATTTGTTTGGAACTTTTCTCCCTGGGCCTCCAATGAAAATGGACATTTAATTCAGTAGGACTTTCCCAGTAAACAAAGATGAAATAAATTAAATAAATAAACATGAGACAGGATTCTAGACACAGAGTAGTGATGTATTCAGTTTTAAAAAAATAAACACGAAGGCAACATTTATCAGGGATAAGTGTTGAATAGGAAATAACTTTTCCTCCAAACGAAATTAACACTAACAACAGGACCAGGAAGTCGCTAATCAACACCCTTTATCTAACAATATCAAACTGTTTTTAATCTATATGACAGTTCTGGCTCATTATCATTACTTGAAGTCTAGAATTATGATCTTCAGAAAGTCAAGACTAAATGGTCAGTTATGACCTAGCAAATATTAAGTCTGAGATTGCAGTTTCCTCTCTGTATTTCCTCCTACTCAAAGATACAGATATCTTGGCATCAGTAAATTTTAAGTAGTAGGGTTAGTTGCCTGTGCCCTCATGTTTGGATGCTGGAGTGGTAGTGCCCCCACAAGAATTATTCTATTTGTTTTTGTTTTTTTTGTTTTTTTTTGTTTGTTTTGTTTTTTTGTTTTGTTTTTTGTTTGTTTGTTTGTTTGTTTGTGAGCTGTGAATGCTGAAGTTTAGCATTTAGGGAGCATGGGACAAAATGCCTGTATTAGCATGTTTCCAGTTTCAGTAGGGAGCCAACAGATTAACTGACCATTCTAGTATTTGTCATAATAATATCCAATATTATCAAGATTTATTCATATGTTTTAATGCATTTTATTTATTTATTTTATGAATGTGTTATTTGTTAACTAGAAAAGTGAGCTAATCTACTGACCCTTTCAGCCATGACCATGGCAGAGAGAGCAGAATATACAGTAGAAGATAGACACTACTAAAGTTTGGAGTTAATGATGTAATAGTATTATAAGCAGTTCCTTGAATATTTACAGATCAGACATTCATCATTATCAATCCAGTTTATCCCATTTTCTACATGGGGTCAGGGTACCATGTCAACTATTGCCATCTCTCTTGATTAAATACCACTTCTCTACTTTCTTCAAAAGTCAAGTCTGATAGATATAGGTCTTCTCTCACACACTCTCTCCACCTCTTTGCTGAATACCCTTGTTTCCTCTTACCTTTTTCCTGTCTGTCCCAAATATTCTTCACCAGATTGGGTAATGCTTTTCTGTACATGTCTGAACCAGCATTATCTGTTCTCTTTGGCCTTATGTCTACAATTGGAGCTATTTTGGCTTCTGCTATGCTGTCATCATATCTTTGTCTGTCCCACAGTGTGCATACTACCACCCATCTCAGGCACTTCATTTCCATCACCTTTAGCTTCCTTAACTGCTGTGCCTTTACTGCCCAGGGTTCTGTACCATACAATAATACTGGTCACACCACTGTTTTGTACACCTTAGTTTTCAGCTTCTTTGGCATTTTTCTGTGATACAGTACTTAGCTTTGACTTCCTCACCCAGAGTGCCTTTCTCCTCAAACACCCCTCCCAGATACTTGAAGTTGTTAACCTGCATCATTTCCCTTTTTTCTCAATTTTCAACTTCTTCTATTTCCCCCCATTTGCTGTCATTACAACAACCTTATCTGTGCTCATTTTTATCCCATTTGTCTTCCGTTTTGCATTCCATTCCCCTATTCTTTGCTGAAGTTCTTGCTCAGAGTTTGCCTATAATGCCACATTGTCTGCATACAGCAGTTTTGTCAATTTGTTCCCTCTGAACAGCTTGATAATGGAGTCCATCAACAGTATGAACAGCAGCGGGCTCAAAGCTGAACCCTGATGCACACCCACTCCCACTACCACTGGGAAGCCCTCTGTAAGACTGAACTCTGTTTGCACTTGAGTCATTGATTCCTTGTACATAACTTGCACTAATTCTACCAATGTTTCTGTGATATTGAACCACGGCAGTACTTCCCCAACTCAGCTTTCTTGGGATCTTATCATATGCTAACTTCAAGTCTAAAAATGCTCATCTGGACTCTTCCCTCATCTGTACCTTCTTCTCAAATATCTGTCTCACTGCAAACATCAGGCTGGTTGTGGTTCATCCTAATCTGAATCCAAACTATCATGTCCCATCTTATACTCTCCTACTCTGTGTATTTGTTTATCATCACCCACTCCAAAACTTTCATGCAGTGTGACAGTAGCTTGATAACGCTGTACTACCCACAGTTATGGATGTCCCCTTTGTTCTGCTTATTTTCCGGTCAACAGAGATATGCCTGTCTCTCCTCCCTGCTATGAGTACCCTCAGGAGCCATTTCTCCCCTTTCTGACACTATATCTGTCTATATATGAACTATATCACATATCTGCTGTGATCTCATCAGACCTCACTGCTTTCCCCACCTTCATTTTCTTTAGGGCCATTCTTAGTTATTCTAGGGTGGGCTCCAGCTCTTCTTTCATTGTAGGTTGTGTCTTGGCAGTACAGCTTCTGTGAAGTTTTTTTTTCATTCAAAAGCTGTTGGAAGAACTTCTTCCAGCTGCCTTTGATGTCCTGTGGACAGATGAGTGCATTGTTTCTGGCATCCCTTATGAAAGGTGTCTATTTTCTTTATTTTTCTGTCTTTCCCTTGCAAGCTGATAGAGTTTATTTTGCCATCTACTGAGTTACTATCCAAAAGCTGGCAGTGTGCCTCTGATGCCTTGTTCTTTGTTATTACAACTGCACTTTTATCCTCTTATTCAGCCAATCAGTCTTCCTTCTTAGCCTAGTCCATCTTTTCTATCTCCCACTTTTACCTGCATTCCTTCTTTCTTTTTGTGACTTCCTGGACTTTTGCATTCCATCACAAGCTTTCCTTATGCACCTTATTTCTATACCTGGCTTGGCCATGTATCTGAGACATAGTCTTTACACATGATGTTGTGAGGCACTGCCATTCTTTTTCAACTCAAACTATTTCCTTTTCTTCCTGAGATACTGAGAGCCCTGAGTAATTCCTTGAAATCTTCAGCTTTCTCTCCAGTCATCTTTCAGGTCTTCAACTTACTTTCTGTTGACCTTAGAGCCTTCTCTGATCACTGATTGCAGGTGACTGTGACAACCAGTGGTTTATGCTGTTGGCTGACTGGTTCACTGAGGATGACTTTGCAACTGCTGATTCTACTCCAGTGCCCTTTCCTTACTAGGAATGTTGGCCACTTTTGTATGTGATCATGTGACTGTCACTCTTACTAAACCACATGTTAGCCATCATTTAGCTATTTGTCACACAGAAGTCAAGAATGGCCTCATCTTCTTTATTCCTGTTCACCCACCGATGTAGACCCAGACAGTCCTCATATCTTGTTCTGTCTGTCCCAATATGCGCATTCAGGTCACTTATTATCAACACCAATTCATGTTGACCTACTTTATCTTGTAGGTCCTGCAACTGCTGCCTGAATGCACTCTTTTCTTCACTTTCACAACGCTGCACATAGGCTGATATTATGAATAGTGCGCTATCCTTACATTGGAGTCTAATTGCCATAAATCTGTCACTAATTCCGATGACATCCCTCACTGTCTTCAAAAGCTTAACCCTCACCACAATTCCCACACTATTTCTTGTCTGTTATCCTCCTGAGTACCGTACTCTAGATCCCAAGTCAATTGGCTTTGCTGCACTGCCTTTCCATCTTGTCTCCTGGATACATAGAATGTCCAGCCTAGCCTCCTCCTTATCATCATATCATCTACTTCCAGACTGCTTTTTGTCAGTGAACCTACACAGAATGTAGGTCTTGTTTGGCAGGTTGATTGATTTCATGTCCAAATTTCACTCAACAGAGCTATACCAGGTAACCCAAGTTGGGGAACTGGACACCATCCTACTAGGAGTTTATTAAACTAGAGCTGCTGGGCTTCTTTCATGGTGGACATGCACTAGTGAAAAGGGGCACATATACCACTCCGATCATTAGTATTGGTCCCTGTTGCAGGTTGGAGTGGGCTGGGTCCTCAACCCACTTCTCACTGGTAAATACCCATGCCCATTTTGTGGCATAAGTTAACACAACTGAATCACCTACTGCCAATTTTTACACCTTTGAGTGGGAAGCCCTGAGATGGTATGCAGTCTGTCATCCATATTCTCTTATCTTGAGGATACTATGCACCATGGTCGATGCCCAAAGAGGCTGGTCTGTGCAACTCTTCTCCCTGTAGGCACCATCTAGAGTCTCTGCTGCTGCCTACAACTCCAGTCTTGGGTGAGTTTGACATTGAAACACTCAGCATGTATTTGACAGGTGGGAGGAACCCCAAAAAGACACAAAGAGAACATGCAAACTTCATACATCCATTGGCTGGAGGTCAGGATTTAATCTTGTGCCTTGTACATGGGAGGCAAAGACGTAACCATTCTCTCTCTCTCTCTCTTTATATATATATATATATATATATATATATATATATATATATATACATACAGATAGATATACATATAGATACATATAGATATATAGATATATATGTATGCATCATGATGTATTTGTAAGAAATGTTTTACAACATTATACATTAACATAAAATAGCTGATGTATGATATAGGTTATTATCTTTTATGCTGAAATGCATAACATCACCAATTGTATCCATTGTTAGATGTGCATTTCTTCAAATAATTCAATAACAGAAAGGAGATACCTTGCTTCTCCACTAAAATCCAGAGTCTTAAAATAACCCATAGCATCTCTGTATTAAATGAATTATGGTAGACATCAGTAAATACTCTTAGTTCATGTTTAGAGCTAGATTTGTTAATACTGCTGAGTTAATTATAATTTCTAAAGAAGAAAAGGAAAAATCATGACTTGTGAATAACAGTTAAGCTCTTAAAATGAATATAATGATAATGCTGGAATGTAAACAGTGGAGGGAATGCCTGTGTTGACACAATGCATTGACTGCTAGAGGACATTACTACTGCAAACTACTTTTAATGTTGTTGTTTGTCTTTCGGCTTTTCCCAGTAAGGGGTCGCCACAGCGCAACTCCGCTCCACTAATGATTGACAGTAGATTTTTACGAAATGCCGAGGTGCCAGCTCGACACCCAACCTTCAACGAAGGCATGCCCATTTACGCGTGCATGTCTTTCGAACGCTACCCTACCACAGGGAGGACATGCAGACTCCACACAGAAAGCACTCCCAAGCCCAGCTGAGAATCGAACGGGAGAACCTCTTGCTGTGAGGTAACAAAACTACTTTTAATACAAGCAGCAAAAGACAGTGATTCAGAGACAAACAAATTACCCAATAATAATATTTTCTTCACCAATTCCTGAATTCCAGTCTTCACAATCACATAATCTGACCTGTCTGCACTAAGTACTTTAAGCAATTATGAACAGATTTTTCTGAATCCTACAATATGCACTTTCATTCCTGAATCCTCATCTACTGATGCCTGCACTCACCGCTCCTGAAAGATTGCTACTAAACTTCTGCAGTGTCAGCTGAGACAGGTGCTCATTCTCTCATGCTATTCCTGAATGTCCAGCCCTAACATTCTTCTACTCTGACAACCTTGTGCAATGAGAACTCGGGGAATATTGAATTTAGTCCTGAGTGTATCTTTGTGCTCTTTTAATTTTAATAACACAACTTCCAGTTCACTTTTCATACCTGTAATCAGGACACAGAGAGTAAATGTTAATCTATCATCTAGACTGCCATCCCATCAGTAAACCTTTGGACGAAGGCTGTTTGACTATATAATTCACATGCAGATTGGTAGGAGAAATTGTTTCTTCAGGCTACTCAATGCAGTTTGTTACAGATACATACACATTTTTTTGATAACTGGATTAATACCTGGCTTGTAAACTATATCCTGTAGAATAGTTCCTTTAATTCCACTGTTTTCTCTGAATTCAGCTGATTCAAAATTTACCATTAGAAAACAAAAGAGCACTTCAGAACTTTTTCAAATAGAGTAGCAGGGAAAGGAGCTGTGTCCTGGACTCTTAATTTAGGAGAAAAGGAAGAAAAGTCAAGACTATTTCTAGATCTGCCCAATGTATACATTTTCAAAAAGCATTCAGAAAGTTAAGCACCATTGAAATTATGCTGGAAACCCTACAGCTTAACAATTCAACCATAAGTTGGTTTAAAGCTTACCTCTCTGGAAGAAAACAAGCTGTTCAGTGGCAAAGCAGGCTATCAGACCTACTCCCCAATAATATAGGTGTTCCCCAGGGCTCTATACTTGGTCCCCTTCTCTTCTCGGTCTTTATTAATGATCTTCACTCAGTCATACCCAAAGCCACCTGCATTCAATATGCAGACGACTCCACCCTGATCTGCTCTGACGTCTCTCTCACCAAACTCCAAGCCACAACCCAGAAATGTTTTACTACAGTAGAAAAATGGTTCTCCGAATTAAAACTCTTACTTAATCCTACTAAAACCAAGTTACTATTATTTTTCCCCACTGTAACTACCTCCCAAGGAAAAGAACCACTAAATGTCAACAACCCAACCTTCCAAGTGTCTTCTACCAATGGTACCATTATTGAACCGGTCTCCAACACCAAACTACTAGGTGTGACCATTGACCACAAACTAAAATTTGATACACATGTCAGCCTGACCATCAAGTCTGTAAACAAGAAACTCGGGTCCATGTATAGAATAAAGAACTTCTTAACCCCACACACCAAACTATCGCACGCACCCATCTCCTTTACACCCTTCTATATGACTCCCCGATACTCTCATTTCTCAACAAGAGTGAGCTCAATAAACTTTCTACAGCCTATAACCATATAGCCAGATTTATAACGGGAATGCCTTATCAAACCCACCACTGCCTAAACCTAAAATCACTTGACTGGTTAGAATTGCCCAATATACTCAAACTCAACCAACTTGCTGAGGCATTTAAAATAATGAACCAACCAGACAAAAACCCCTCTTTGAGCAAAATACTTACCCCCTACTCCAACCTCACTTACCTCAGATCACCTAAAAGCCTCCAAATGCAAACCATTAAATCTAACAACTCAGGAGGTGATGCTCTCGATGCCAATTCCATTGGAAAACTCTGGAACTCCCTCCCAAACAAACTAAGACTCTTGACCTCTCTAAATCAATTCAAAAATCACCTCAAAGAATTCCTTAAGTCCCACTGGCTATGCCCCTGTACTAAACCAGACTAACACCAAACGTCCAACACCTCCTAGCCTCTTCCCATCCTAAAATCATCCTCTTTCCCAGAAGGAAGCATATTGTAACCTTCTTAGATTAACTACAAAAGCCTCCACCTGTTTCTTAATGGAATTAAAGCCAATTTGTTTTTATGTCTTTATGTGAATAATATTTACGCTTGCTTGCACCTGTAGTCAACAGAATGTATAGCCAATTGTTTATATGTCTTTATGTGTATAATACTTACTTTTGCTTATATATGATATGCACCTTCTTTTTTTCTGACTATACTATGTATAATATCTACTTCTGCTTGTATATGATATGTACCTTCTTTTCTTCTGGAGCTTTTCTCCCCGGGCCTCTACTGAAAAAGGACATGTATCCAGCTAGACTAGCCCGGTCAACAAATGTAAAATAAAAATAAAATAAATGTTTTACAAATCCTACATAAAATGATATCTTTCTTGGGACTGGCATTAGCACTTTATATCCTTGCCATCTTACCTATCTAATGTGAAAAGATTTAACAAATGCCTTGTACCAGTAAGTTTTCATCTCAGATAAACTAGTGTTCATTACTGTTAGTCTTAACTGAATGATTTTTGCCAGAAAAAGTCAACTTTGCAACAATTTCAGATAAAAATGGTGATGGTCCAATACTTAATATCAACAGTTATTCTTTATGACAAAATAGATCACATACGTTTTTTCACCAGTGAATTATGCTGAAACTTATGTAAAAAAGAACTCCGGTCCACTCATGATTGGCAGTGGATTTATACAGTGCTGAGTTGCCAGCCTGCCGCCCAACCTTCAAAGAAGGCACGCCTTTTCACACTCGCGCCAACCTGCATGTCTTTAGCATCACTCGACCACAGGGAGGACATGCAGACTCCACACAGAAGGTGCTCCAGCCGAGAATCGAACGGGAGAACCTCCTGCTGTGAGGCAACAATGCTAACCACTGCACCACCTGCTCTCTGCAAAGTGTTTTTGGTGAGGAGGCTCTTTAAGAATTAATATTTCTTTATTGCCTAATGTTATTTCCGTATTCATTCTTAACTTGGTATTTTTCTAAACCAAAAAAAGAAAAAAAAAAATATATATATATATATATATATATATATATATATATATATATATATATATATATATATATATATATATATATATATATATAAATATATAGATATATAGATATATATCCCATGAAGTTTAGATATCATACTTAAAGGTCTAAATATATGAAACAGAAATTGCCAGACTTTTATATCTTTAAGTAAACGTATGCAAGGAAGGTTAGTCATTTAAATAACATTTTACAAGTACGTATGCAAGTGTTTACTGTGACAAATGCAAGCAAACTCAGAATGGTATGGTCAGATATTTCTCTACTGTGACTATTGCCACCTTAGCAGCTTTTTCTAAAAAAAGTCACAAAATATATGGGTACAGCTTTAAAGGATTAGTTACCTCTGGCCTATATCAGGATTCAGAATCGGTCAAGTGGTGCCCTAGGCAAAAGGTCTCCACAGTGCCCCCCTAACACCACCTGGTACCCCTATCCTGTTCTACCTACACTATCTAGATTACTAGAAAAGGACCCCTGCTAGAGCGGCACCATCAGCAGCCACCTAGTTGGCCTATACCTAAGGCCTGCTATGCATATAGTCTGATTTCTCATATCAATATATCCTGATGAAATTAGTCACATGCTGTCTTTGTCCATCTCTGTATTCTGGCCATCCTAAATGTGAAATATTGCATGGTGTTGGAAGTAATCAAACATAAGTGGTACTGCCTTTTGAGATATAAAGTACTTCCCATACATGTCAAGCAGAGCACCTCACTGGCCCTCCTTAAGAGAAATCTTAATCAGTGGATGGGAAATAGAAAATTCACCCCGGGGATCACTCCAGTGGCTCTAATCAACAGATGCACTAGGAACTAAGGTTGGGTGGCACGATGCCAGGGTAATCCTATGGGCTAGGCTTGTAAAGGCTCCAGGGCCATTAGCCTAGTACACACCTATGAACCTACAGAAAAATTATGATTTACCTAATTTAGGGGCTTTACTAGAAAAGCTTACCTAGACTTTGCCACAATTGCTGTGAGGAAAATGTTAGCTTGATTTTGCTTCCTTGTATTTTATATTACTTTATTGCCTTTATCTATTTTATATATTGTGATTTGTTTTATTTGCACTCTGTCTTACTTGTATTATACTTTTAATTGCATATTTAAACTAGGAAAGAGTCCACAGCTGTGTCTCTTCTGAACCACACAGAAATTAAAACAGGTCAATTAAGGTTATTATTTGTGAACTCAGGATGGAGCTAGGAACTAAACCTTCTATTTAAGGGGTAAAATAAAGCATTTCAAGGCTATACTGGAAAAGCTCACAGAGACTCTGCCACAACTTGCTGTGAGGGAAAAGTTAGTTTGCTTTTGCTTTCTTGTATTTTGTATTACTTTATTGCCTTTTTCTGTTTTGTATATTGTGGTTTGTTTTCTTTAAAAAAGTGTTTTGCTTGTATCCTACTTTTATTTGCCTATTTAAACTAGGAAACTGACCACAGCTGTGTCTCTTGTGAGTCACACAGAAATTAAGTTTTTCTCTCCCACCCACCCTGATGCCATTGTGCTTTTAAACTCAACTGTCTTCCTAGTTGACTGCCCATTATATGTTAATTTGACCACATATCTCCTTTCCCTCTCCCATTTCATTGGCTGCTGTAAGTAAGCACAAAATTATTATTTTGCAAAATAACTCCCCTTCAACTATTTAAATTTATATCCCACTGTATTCCATAGAACCAGAATACAAAGTGTGCACCCCCTTCAAATCTATCTTGCTCTTTTATAATTAGTGGCTGTCCACTTAGATAGCTAAAGCTTAAGATGTTATGTGGTCCTATTTCGCCTACATTCCTTACTCACAGGTTCGGAGCCGAGAATCGGCTTGGACTCAGCCAAACTTTCTAGCACAAAGTCTCTGATTGGCTGGACTAACCCGGTATCCCAGGGTGCACCTCGCCCTAGCCCCAGATCTCGTTTGCCACTCATACAGTTAGGACGTGGTCTCGCTTGGCTGTGGCTAAGTACCATTTTAAATACCTTTAAAATACTTTTAGTATTTTAGCAGTCTCTTTTTGTCAAAAGCTATTTTATTGCTATTTTTCATGCTTGATTAGTTGTTGCGTGAGGTTGAGAGTTTAGTTGTTTGTGGTATCCCTACTGTTTCGCGGGCTAGGCCCGTTTAAGTTAGAGGACCTAGTCCTCTCCTGTGTCCTCCTGGTTGTGATTTGCTGTTGTGTTAGTGGTTAACAATTTGTTTTAGGAAGCATTTAAGTTAGAGTTTCCTTGTCCTGTCAAGTGTTTGTCAGTCTTCCCGCCCTCCCTTAGTGTTTGACTCTGTCAGTTGTGTTTGGCGCGGTTGCTTGCCATGTTGAAAGAACTGGAGGAACATAAACCCTCCGGGTTTAAGAAGTGTACTAAATGTGGCCATAAAATGTCTATCACAGATGGGCCCTCTATCTGTGTGTATTGTCTTGGGGCTATTCACTTGCAAGCGTCCTGCAGTTTCTGTCATGTGTTTAGCCCTAGGGTACTGCAGGAACATAAAAACAAACTGATTTTGAATGGTCTGATCAAGCCCTCCTTTGAAGAGGCCTTGGAATCGTCCCCACCTTCTAGTACCAAGTCTAAGCCTCCTAAGGCCAAGAAAAGATCTCCGGCTCCGTCTGCTTCTTCAGAGCCATTGGAGAAGGTTTGTAAATTGGATACTTCCTCCTCGGCTCCTCCATTCTCGGGGTTGAAGGAGAAGGTCTCAGAAATGGACACTACATCCACGGCTCCATTGCCCTCGAGGCCGAAGGAGAAGGACTCTGATATGGATACTACCTCCTCAGCTCCATTGTCCTCAGGGCCGCAGGAGGTATCTGTTGTACTGGGGTCGACCTCGGCTCCGATATTATTGGAACCTCTTCGGAGCAGGTCACCCAGTGTCAGGCATGAGTCTTCAGTGGGGAGATCTAGATCTCCCTCTATTTCTTCCAAATCCTCTGGGCTGTCTGATTTGGATGTGGATAGGGTGGTTCAGAGGCTCCTACATTCCCTGGTGTTAGCAAAATTGTTTTCGGCTCCGACCCAGTCGGCTCCAAAGCCGGTTCCCATGCTTGTGTCGATGATTCCTCTTCCGAACACCCATGTGTCATCGGAGCCAGAGGGCCCCGCACCGAGTGATGTTCTGGTGTCGGCTCCAATACCTCAGGTGAGTCTATCGGAGCCAGCTTCGGCTCCTACCAGGTCAGCTCCGTCCTCTGGTTTCGGCACTCAGGTTTCCTCAGTCGGAACCGAGGGGGATGCCTCGGGACTCCTGTCGGTTCTGAGCCTCCCTCTCGGTGCTTCAGCTCGGGGAATCTCGACTCCGATCGTGGTCTCAGAGACTGGTCGGTCCTCGGATCCGGGGGGGCCAGCCTTCGAAGCCATGAGGAGCGCCCTGGCCAGGTCGTCAGGTACATCACCTGGTTCGGTCACTCCATCCCCTAACACCCCGGCTACAGCCTCTGATGCCCCCCACTCCATGGATGGCGGAGCCCAAAGCTCTGGGAATACCCCCTTGAGCGGTCCCTTACTTTCTGAGGGCCCCTCAGAGTCAGTGCCTGAGGAGCCTCCCAGTAAGAAGTCATGCAAGAGGAAGCACATCGACTCCCAGGACGAGTCACTCACTTTTGATACCAACCTCGAGGAATCAGAGGGCTCCCCCAAGTCATCCTCCGATGATGTCTCTTTCTCTGACATCCTGGAGATTTTGAGACAGAAAGGCGACTGGCCCTCCAAGACCCCCTCTGAGGAGGAGTCGGTATTGCTCAAGGCCTTCGGAGCTCAACCCTCCACCTCCTGAATGTCTCCACCCTATGACGAACTCCTAGACTTGATTTGCCGAAGGGTGTGGGAGAACCCTGATTCTGTGGAACCGGTGCCCAGACGTCCAGACAAGTTCTTGTCTGCTCCCCCGGGCAGGGGTTTCGGTAGATGCCTTGGTGGTGGCAGCAGCCACTCAGCAGGAAGTTGTAGAGGCTTCTTCTTCAGTCCACCCTCCTAACAAGAAGTCCAAGAGTATGGACTGGTATGGGAAGCATACCCTGTCTTTGGCGACCTTCACCTTATGGTCATTGAATTACCTCTGTCATTTCACTCGGCTCCAAAGAGATCTCCTGAAAGAGCTAGGGGATACTCTGATGGGTAACATGCCTGAAGCAGTAGTGCAGACTGTTAATGCCCAGTTGTCTACCCTAGGGTCCATTGTCAACTCATCCATGAGGCTTATATCTTATGCAGCCGAAGGGGCGAGTAGGGCAGCTAGCTCAGGCACAGCTCTCAGAAAGCAAGCCTGGATGTGCCTGTGTCATTTTGCGTAGGCCTTTAAGTCTTCCTTCACTGACACCCCCTTTGACGGGTCCTCTCTCTTCGGAACCAAAGTGAAAGACACTCTCACCAGATGTGAACAGAGAATAAGACCCTGTCTGCCATAGGGGCACATTTTTCTCTCCCTTCTAGGCCTTATCCCAAGGCTCAGAGAGGAGGGAAAATGTGTTCAAAAAGTCTCAGATGTCCTTTCCCACGGTTCAAGGTGAGTCCCCCTCCAGAGGCAGAGGGGGGGATTATTCTGGAAGACGCCATCCTAGAGGCAGAGGGGGGCCCCTGCAATGCGGAAGACCGTGATTCCTTTCGTGGCTCTTCCTTCCAATGTTCCTGAGGTGTTGCCTGACTGTGCTATTCTGGAGCCAGTCAGGGGCCGAATTTCATTGTATCTGGAAGCCTGGGAGAGCATCACCCAGGATCGTTGGGTGCTTCAGATAGTTACCGGAGGTTACACTATTCCCTTTGTATCGACACCTCCTCCAGTCAAAAGGATCCCAGATGTCCCACCCAGTCAATGGGATCAAGCAGCACTAGAAGTGGCAAAGCTGCTAGAAAAAGCAGTCATCCAACCAGTCCCCTCAGACCATGTCAGATCAGGAACTTACTCATGACTCTTTTTGGTGCCAAAAAGAACAGGGGACCTGAGACCCATTCTGGATCTCAGTCGACTCAATCGCTACGTTCTGAAGTCCAAGTTCTGAATGGTCATACTTCAGTCCATCTTTCCACTGCTGGGGAAAGGAGTATGGATGTGCTCCATCGATCTCAAGGATGCCTACTACCACATCAAAATGGAAAAGGCATCCAGGAGTCATTTACGCTTCCGGCTAGGAGCCAGTCACTTCCAGTTTCGTGCCCTGTCCTTTGGTCTCACCACAGCCCCGTGGGTGTTTACCAAGTGCATGGCAGTGGTGACGGCTCACCTGAGATGTCTAGGATTCCAGGTGTTTCCGTATCTGGATGACTGGTTTCTCGCCGCCCCCACCAGGCATTTGCTCATTCAAGCCAGGGAGACAACCATCTCACTTTGCCAATGTCTAGGAATTACTTTGAACTGGGAAAAGTCTGCCTTGCAGCCCTCACAGCTTGTTGTTTTTATAGGTGCAGAGCTAGACTCTATTCAAATGCATGCCTTTCTGCCACAGTACAGGATAAGGGTGTTGCAGTCTCAGATCCACGCACTGTTGCCCCTCAGAAAAGTTCAGGCCAGGTTAGTACTTCAGCTGTTGGGATCCATGGCCTCCACCATCATGCTGGTACCCCTGGCCAGGTTACACATGCAGATACTACAGTGGCTCCTGTCGGTTCAGTGGTCCTTTCAAAAGCTTCCTCTTTCCCACTTGATACTTCTCATGGAGCGATGCAAACAGGACCTCCTCTGGTGGCTACGCTCCTCCAATCTGGACAGAGGGAGGAGATTGGTTCCTATGTTTCCAGTGGCCACAGTGACCACGGACGCCTCCCAGATGGGGTGGGGGGGCATTATCTAGGCAGGACGGTCCAAGGCACCTGGCAAGACCACAAGGTACACTTGCACATCAATGTTCTGGAGATGAGAGCGGTGTTTCTGGCATTGCGAGCACTCCAGGACTTTCTACCTCTGGGAACGATTGCAATTCACTCGGACAACATGTCCTTGGTGTGGTACCTGAACAAACAGGGGGGAACCAAATCTTACCCCCTCTGCAGAGAGGCCATGCAAGTGTGGCAGTGGGCAGTGTCTTCCCAATGGTTTCTAGTGGCAATGCACATTCCGGGGAGGTCCAACGTGATAGCGGACAGGCTAAACAGAGCTATTCTGATGCCTCACGAGTGGTCCCTGAACAACCGAGTGGCAGTTCAGATCTTCAAAAAGTGGGGTCAGCCTTGCTGCGATCTCTTCACCAGCCCCCTCAATGCCAAATGCAGCAAGTACTTCACTCTGATCCCCCCTCAGGTGGAATCACCCAGGGATGCTCTAGCTCACAATTGGCCCCCCAGTCTGGTCTACGCTTTCCCTCCGTTTCCTCTGTTGCCAAGAGTGATACAGAAAGCCATATCCATGGGAAGCAGGATGATTCTTATTGCTCCACACTGGCCTCGACAAGTATGGTTCCCCTTTCTTCAACGGTACGCACTGGATGGTCCGTGGACTCTGGACCCAGTGCCGGACCTCCTGACTCATATGTCAGGACAACTTCATCCATCCCTGCGAACCCTCAGGTTGACAGCCTGGCTGCTCCAGTTCCATCCCTAGTCAGGCTACATTCCTTTTCTCCTGAAGTGGTGCACATATTGTCTTCTTCTCATAAGTCTTCCACCAGGAGTATTTATTCCAGCAAATGGAGGAGATTCCCCATTTGGGCTCAGGCCCAAGGGTTGAATCCCTTCACAGCCCCTATTCCATCAGTCTTGGATTTTTTAGCCATGTTGTTCCGTCAGGGCTCCGCGCCCACTACTATTAAAGTACAGTTGGCCACAATTTCCAATTTTCACACATCTTATGAGCCCTCTCTTATGGGCCACAAGCTCTGTAAAGCTTTTCTTAAAGGCGCTTGGTTACTTCGTCCCCCAGTTTATGAGCCTGTACTGCCATGGGACCTGAACCTTGTGCTACAAGCTATTACATCACCACCCTTTGAACCGGCTGTCACTTGCAACTTGAAATTCTTATCTTGGAAGACGGCTTTTCTGATAGCCATTACATCAGCCAGGAGAGTATCAGAACTTCAAGCCTTGTCCATTAAACCTCTATATTTGGTCTTTCACAAGGACAGAGTCTCTCCCAGAAGATGTCATCCCCGGTCAATCTTCATCAATCTATTGAGCTACCAGTGTTTTTTCCGAACTTTTCCAATAAAGCAGAGTTCAGGTTGCATCAGTTGGATGTGCACAGACAACTGAGATTTTATTTACATAGGACGAAGCACGTTAGGAAATCTGATCAATTGTTTGTGTCCTTTTCAGAGAACAGAGCAGGTAGTCCTATTTCCAAGTGCACTATTTCTAAATGGATCAGAGACTATATTTCATTCATTTACTCGTCAGCAGACAAAACTTTACCCTTTCCCATCAAGGCTCATTCTACCAGGGCTATGTCTACGTCAGTAGCTTTCCATGCTAGACTTTCCTTGGATAATATTTGTGCTGCGGCAACTTGGGCTTCTCCTAACACTTTTATTACTCATTACAAGCTGGACGTGGCTTCTAGGGGCCGGGCTTCCTTTGTTTCCATAGTTCTCAGGAGTATCTTCTTATGAGCCTCCCAGGATAGAGGTGCTGTGGACGCTGTCCCGTGAGTAAGGAATGTAGGCGAGATAGGACCACATAACATCAGTTAGTTATGTACTCACCATAACGATCAATGTATGTGGTCCATCTCACCTACATTCCTACGTACCCTCCCACCTGCCCCCTTCCGAGAGGAATTGGAAGAATTTTTGGCTCCGTGGACCCTTCAAGGTCAGTGATTTGTTCCCCTATCTGGCTGGATTTTCTTCGAGTGTTTATTGAGTATGGGTTATGAGTGTTATGATTGTTATGATTGCAAACAAGATCTGGGGCTAGGGTGAGGTGCACCCTGGGATACCGGGTTAGCCCAGCCAATTAGAGACTTCGTGCTAGAAAGTTTAGCCGAGTTGGAGCCGATTCTCGGCTCTGAACCCGTGAGTAAGGAATGTAGGCGAGATGGACCACATACATCGATCGTTATGGTGAGTACATAACTAACTGTTATCCCCTCTTTCATAGCTAACTGCTTAGTGAACACTTCATCTCTTAGGATATTAACTCATTTTACATCTTACCTTTAAAATCTGCAGCATATACTCCAAGACCACCAATTATTGGAGAGCCCACATTCTGCCTCTCAGTAGTCATCTTGGGATTAATGTTTCTGTTATGCTTCTGGTGAAAGAAGGAGCATAGGGACATTATTTCCTGGAAACTGCTGATCACTGGAAAGCCTAATAAGCATCATAGGTGCCAGCTTGGAATCTGTGCTTCTATTTTGTTTCTGATGAGAGAAAGAAAAGAGTACATTGATTCCTGACTGTTCATGGTTGGGAAGTGACTGTCTGTGCTTGATGTTCCTAAGTGGTCTGGTTGCTATTCAAGGTGTCTACCAGGAAAAGGCTACAACAAGCCTACACCTGAGACCAGACTGTGGATCACCTAAGATCATAGGATCATAGGAGATTACTAAGCTATCGACCTGGGGGTCATTTTAAGCTTAGCTGTTTCAACCCAATGTAATAAAGTAGAAGTAGTAGTCAATAGCCAAGATTGCATTTAGTGATGACTGCCCATGTCCAGGAGGGTTGTGGGCACTATCCCTAGTAACAATTTAGGGTGCCCCATCCACTTATCCAGGTTCCTCTTGAACAGTGTCATAGAGGTGCCCTGTTTCACATGAATTAGTACCCTGTTCCAAAGACATGGCAGTCACTGGGAGATAAATATGCTTCTCCAGCATGCCCTATTTAAGTCACAGGCCATATTTAAGTCCCTGGAATGGGTAGCCCTAGAACCACTTGATTTGTGGGTATGCAGTAAGTTCATTAGGTTTGGGTCTTGGGTTGCTCTGTAGGCCAGGCATAAGTTCTTCCTAAGAAGTCTATATGATAAGGAGTATAGTGACAGTGATTTTAGTCAGTCTGTGTAAGGCACATGCTGGAAGCCCTTGATCTTTTTTGTTAGAAACTTCTGAGGTCTCTCTAATTGCTGCAAGTGCTTAATATGGTACATACCAAATAGGGCATTACACTCAATTATGG
Organism: Protopterus annectens; assembly: GCF_019279795.1. Lineage (NCBI taxonomy): Eukaryota > Metazoa > Chordata > Ceratodontiformes > Protopteridae > Protopterus > Protopterus annectens. The sequence continues at coordinate 1,302,840,025 of NC_056725.1, forward strand.
GTTGGATAAGTGCCGAGTATAGGGGGGTTATAACTTCTTTTGCTCTTGAGGTAATGCCTTTACTAATCAAGTGAGTTACATGGAAAGCTTTCTTTACAATGGTAGATACGTGGTGGTCGAAATTAAGGTCACAGTCAAACTGTGATCCCAGGTCCCTTACCACTTCATGCGTAGTTTGGATATTGTTACTGATTTGATAGTGTGAAGGGACATTGTTTGTGCCGAAGGGAATAATGATGATGCTTTTCTTTGCATTCAGTTTGGGACCATGACTAATACACCAGTCATTGGTCTGTGTGAAACCCTCCTGCAGTATACTGACATCATTTGGGGATTCACTGATTGCACCAAGTTTGCAGTTGTCTGCAAACTTGGTCAGCCACAACCCTTTAATTTTGACCTGAACTCCTGAGAAGTATATACCAAACAGTAAGGGGCCCAGCACTGACCCCTGTGGCACCCTGCTGGTAACAGGTCTGCTGGTTGATGTGGAGTCACCCACTTTGATAGTGTGTGTCTAGTTTGTGAGCCATTTCGCAACTCATCTTGCAATGAAGGGGTTTACCTTTAGTTTGCTAAGTTTATCGGTAATGCCTGAATGTGAGATTGTGTCAAAAGCATTTGCTAAGTCAAGGTATGCTGTGTGCACAGATTAGCCCTCATCAATGGCCTTGGTCACCCATTCAAAGAAATCCACCATTTTTAACAGGCAGGATCTGCCCTTCATGAAGCCAAATTGGGTAGGATCCAGGGTTTGGAGGTCACCTATGTCTTTATTTATGATGCCTTTATTTATTTATTTATTTATTTATTTATTTATACATACATTCATGCCTTACAGATGATGCTGGTCAGGCTTATGGATCTGTAATTCCCCAGGTCTGTTGCTAGGCCACCTTTGTGGAGGGGAGTAACTATAGCTGTTCTCCATTCCACAGGAACAAAGCCTGTGGTTAATCTATGAAAGAAAAGGGTACTTAGTGGTGATGCTGGTTCATGTTTTAGCCTCTTTAGAAGACAGCCTGGGATGACATCTGTTCCCATAGAGCCCATGTATTTTGCCTTGGACAGGGTTTTGAGAACCTGCTTTTCAGCTATGTAAGGTGGGGGAGATTGGGGGAGGGTTTGTTGTAAGTTAGGTGGGGGTAAGGGAGTAAAATGTGCAGCAAATCGATCTGCTAGAAGGTTTGCTATCTCTGTGGGGACAGTATGTGTCATACCATTGACCACCAGTTCTGCTGGCTATGGCCTGTGTCTCGTCTTGTGATTGGTGCTAATGTTTTACTTCTGGTGAAAGAAGAAGAAGCAAAGGAGCATTGTATTCCAGCAGAGTAAAACTGTGGTGAAACCATTACTAGTAGTAGCCAGGCAGTAGCCATTCACATGACTCCATAATTTTCATAATTCTTGACAAGCTAATTCTTTGTTTTCAGCAAGTACTGCTTGATTTGTTTCTAACTTCAGAATATCTGCCTTAATACTTTATCCATAAATCATCAGAGTCTACTTATTAGTTTCCCTTCAAGTGTGTGGCAATGCCCTACTTAGACGCCGAAACATTGAGTGACATTTTTCTTGTAAAGCATGACTGAAATTTCACCAATACCAAGTTGTACACAGGACAACTAGTTTGCAGTGACAATGTTTGCCCCCAGAGTTGCAAACTGGATACCCCTGACATTGCTTTACAGTCCCACTCCAACTGTCTAATCAATAAAAAAGGGTCTGTTGCCATGGATATGAACCTTCCCATATCTCTGCTACCAGCTTGGTCGATATGGGCATCCTGAGGCAATGTAGAACTTGCCTCATGTTTACTGATAACTAGTTAATTCTAAAACAAACTGAGATGGTATGTGAGAGATGTATTTACACAATGTCACTGGAGACAAAGCCCTCGCATAAAAGTACTCTTAATGTCAATAAGGTTGTCAGTAGTACATATGCTGCACCCATCATACACAATTCAAAGGAGACATACAGATCCACATATGCTGAGGCACTTAAATGCAACCTTTCTAAACCCCAAAGACCTCCTGGTCAAAGTACACATAACGAATACCTTCAGCAGCCCCAAATGCACTTGTTCAAAACCTCAGCAGCACTCTTTCAAAACAATATCAACATCAATACACAGAGCCGCATCTCATGGAGCCTCTACTTCTAAGCCCATAAGGCAAGACACCACACAATCCAACATTCTAGTCATTGAAGACTCCATTGTGAGACACACTGATGTCCCTCTCACCAGGCTGAGTAAGGAGAAAGCCACGGTCAGTTGTTTATCAGGGACTAGGAGCCACCGCATTATGCATGCACACAGGTCACTGGACCACAAGTACCAGTACGACTCAGTCATAGTCTATGCAGGTGTAAACGACCTGAGATGTACTTCCGTAGACTATATAAAGAAATACATCATGAAGCTCTCAGAATATATGGCCCAGGCTGGTATGAGCCTATCACTGAGCAGTATATTACCTTCTTCAAAGATGATGCCACGTTACAAACAAAAGATGACTGACTTTAATAATTGGCTTGGTTTCTGGTGTCATTCTAAGGGAGTACAATATTTGTCAGCATGGAAGAAGATGGGCAACAGACCATGCTGCTTTGCCTGGGATGGTTTGCACCTCTCCCAGCTAGGCTTTTGAATATTAGCTAAAGCATTGTCTTCCCCCATAGTGCCTATTTTAGGCAATGCCAAACTGAAAGTACTTCTGACATAGCAAATCAAAACCATGAAAATCTAAAGGTATTACTGCTCAGTGCTAGTAATCTAAAAAAACTCCACTCCCTAGAAGCTCTCTTCACCCTAGAGAATTCTGACATCTGTGCAAGGTTATTATAATGCCTTCCACATATGTAGACCAGCTACTACACAGACAAGGAATAAAGGTGGTGTTGTCTCAATTTACATAAAAAATAAATACAGGACAATGCACTTGAGATTCTCCATGTTCAAATTACCATAGGCAAAATCCAATACCACTTCTTTGCCATCTATAGGTCCCCCTGTATGACCCAGGAAACCCATGCCACATATTTAAACTTATTGAAAGCACTAACCATCCATCCTAATACCATATTCATGGGTGACTTTAATTACTCCATTATTAACTGGGAATCCTATACAACACCAAACGTACAGGCACAGAGATTCCTGGATTTTGTAAACGCAAACTCCCTGGATCAGATTGTCAATACACCAACCAGGAGTGCAACCATACTGGATCTGGTCCTAACTAATATGGGAGAGTGCTGCACCTCCCCTAGTGTAATGTTTTCCCTGGTAAGATCAGAAAATGGTCTCCTTTGAAGTAAAAATAAAACCTGCAATCCTAGCTAACACTGGAATATCCGGGAACAATTCTAAGGCTAACTACCTGCTATTAAATGATAACCTAGCAAAATTTCAAGCCCCTATAAACGTTGAGAACACTGCTGCTTATGCAGAACTGTTCACAGAAACCCTATACAAGAATGTTAATAGCTGCATAGAGGCAGCAGTACCCACCAGGAAGAAGTACAGAACTAACTCAAAAAACAAGCCGCCCTGGTGGAATCACATATCAATAGCAGAAGGAAGAAAATCTGGCAAAAATTAGGAAATGCAACACCCAGTGGGATAAAAGCACTCTCATCAAACTAAACAAACAACTCAGAGGACAAATAAAGTGTACCAAAGCCAATATTGAGGTAAATTTGACCTCCTAGACCAAGAACAACTACAAGGCATTCTTTAGCTATGTCCACAACCTCAAAGGCATTACAAAATGGTATGCAGAGCTCATTGTTAATGGAGCCACCTATACTGAATCAGAACATATAACAAACCTACTGGCTGGCAAATTCAGCTCCAACTTTACTCCTCTTCCCCCCCTAACCTTCCCTCATGAAATGCCATCAAATATAACCCTTCCTGCTAACACTAGGGAACAGGTCCTTAATGCTTAAGGCCAAGAACACTGCATCAATGGGCCCAGACCAGATACTAGGATGCCTTCTAAATAGCATTTCTAGATAGCATGAAACATTACCTGTCAGGGCCTCTGAAATTGCTATTTAACTGTAGCCTCCAAACAGAATGGAGAATAGCAACAGTTATCCCTCTGCATAAAGGTGGTCCATCCACAGACCCTGGAAACTACAGACCCATAAGTCTTACTAGTCTCATATGCAAAGTCATGGAAAGAATTATCATGGAAATTATCAATAATGATATAGTAAACCTCCAGACATTGGACCTGACCCAATTTGGTTTCATCAAGGGAAGGTCATGCCTACTCAACCTGGTGGACATCTGTGAGAAAGTCACCAAAGCAATGGATAAGGGCAAAATGGTTCCTTGACTTGGCCAAGGCATTTGACATAATACCCCACTCAGGCATTGTTGATAAACTCGGGAGGTTAGGTATAAACCCTTATGTCATGCGGTGGATAGTCAAATGGCTCACTGACAGGACCTAGAAAGCTAGAATTGGGGAGTCCACCTCTACAAAGAGGCCAGTCACAAGTGGAGTCCCTCAGGGATCGGTCCTGGGATGGCTCCTTTTGGCATTTACTTCTCTGAGGTCAAGGCCAATGTCAATGGCCTCTGGCTGACTAAGTTTGCAGATGATTGCAAATTATGAGCTGTCATTGAATTGCACATTCCACAAATGTTCTCCAGGAAGGGCTGACACAGACAAACAATTGTGTCAGAACCAATGACTAAAACTAAATATTAAGAAATGCATAATTGTATCCTTCATACTGACAACACACCCCTTAGAGGTGACCTAGCAATCAGGGACTTAGGGACACACATAGACAGCAAACTAGCCTTTGACCATCATGTGTCGATAGTAGTGAGGAAATCATTCTATGTTGCACAACTTATAAATAAAGGTATAAAATCTAGGTCCAAGGAAGTCATTGTTCCACTGAATTTGCCATTCATCATACATATCATTGAATACAATATCCCCTTTGGTATGTACGTAACCAGGCATATGCAACAATTGGAATGTCCACAAAGGTTCCTCACAACAGGAATACAGGATGTAAGTAACATGTCTGATGCACACTGCCTCAAGGCCCTTTTACTGTATTCCATATCATACAGGCTGTTGAGGGAAGATCTATGCCTTGCATACACGACATTGTCAGACCCCACTCTGATGGGTCTCCTGGATATCTGCAAAACAAACAGCACCAGAATCACCTGTTCTAAATACTTAAACCTTGCCTGTGTTATAAATAGGACCTGCTGGAGAGGCAGGTATGTAGAGACTACCCCATCTCTAGAGTAGGCTCCCCATCCATGTGAAGCAGAGTTCCTCCCTAACTCAATTCAAGTGTAACTTGGAAAGTTGGATAGGGAACAGGAAATTCATCCCTGGTTTGGCACCTATGTCTCTAATGGACACAGGTAACCTGTAAATGGTTCATCTCCCAGGCCCTTGCTTGTAAATGTTTCATCTCCCAAGCCCCTTCTTACACTTATCAAGCATTCCAGAACTTGTCAGAGATTTGGGATGCATAGCTAGGGTTGAAAAGGCCCTTATGGTCATTTTGCCTAGAAAACACCTATGAACCTATGAAAATATCAACCTAACAATCAGAAAAATATATATCTAAAAACTGAATTTATTTCTGATTGAGTAGAATATCCATGAAGCCTGAAAAGGTGCAGTTTGCTCCATTTATGCATGTTACATGGGAATAAGCCCTGTTATTTTATAACACATTTGAGTTTTGAGAAGGAGAAAAATATTAACAGAACCTACAGAGTTCACATGCTTGTTATATTGTCTTTACTGCTACCTAACACTACAGCAATCACAGTAACTACTCTGTGTATAATAAAATAAAGTACCAAAGTTAATGTCAAACCAATTACCAGCAAAACACCTATGATACAAACAGTGACTTGGTGGAAGAAGTATAAACAGAAAACCATAATGACTTCCAAAACAATACCAATTATTAGGATAAAACCATTACCGCACCTTAAAAAGTTACCAACAATTCATAACAAAATGAAATGCACCCTGATACCATTACTATTAAAACTAATGCTAGCAGCAGGTGGCAGAATTAATTCAGAACCCATTTCTTCATTACCTGTATACTATATAGCTCATAAATTAAAATATATTATTCTTTTTAGTATAAATGGCAAATACCCTTTATTATAACGGGGGCTGAAATAGTACTTCTCAAATGTATTTTCAATAAAAGACTTGTAGTTAAAAGAAGAAAACTTTATCTCAATTTTTTGCAAGTAATTAGGATATATATTTTTCGCAACAGGCCTGGACTGTGGCAATGTATAATCCAAACACTGACATAAAATTCTGTACTGACCCCATCAGCAATAAATATGTTTGAAAGGCTCCAAAACACACAAGTACTTCCAAATTTAGTAACTGACCACTCACCAATAAACAACACCTGCAATTTTAAAACAAAAAGAGCTGTTCTACAACAGATTATGATTACGTCTGAAACTATTCAATCAGTCCTTTCAGAAGAATTACCTAATGCTGTCTGGTACTTATTTTACTCAGAAGCAAACCATACAACAGCCTATTAAATGCTATATAGTCTATTAGCACCAATACAAAGTGCTTTCTCCCTACTAGCGCACCAGTGATTTGCCTATGCCAGTGATATGTGTGTGTGTGTGTGTGTGTGTGTGTGTGTGTGTGTGTGTGTGTGTGTGTGTGTGTGTGTGTGTGTGTGTGTGTGTGTGTGTGTGTGTGTGTGTGTATGTATATATATATATATATATGCAGTGTCCTCCATTATAAAGAAGAACCACAATGGCAAATCTCCAGTTGTTTGAGATTGCCATTTCATTGAGGACAGGGTACCACTAACACCTATACTGTCCTTGGAGGTAGCCTGTGTAGTATGTTTGCCTTATCTTCCCTCAGCTCTAGAAAAGCTTTCTCTACTGTACCTTTTGTATCTCTCTCTTTCTGTCCTCACATACCCTTCACCCATATGCTAGAACTCTTCCTTGCTCCCACCTTACAGAGCAAAGAGTCAAATAACTAAACTGGATGCAGCCTGCTCATTCTTGCCTTTGTAATCTAGTCTTCCTAACCTGCTAATAAATGCTACTCCCTACATTCTTCAGCTCATTCATTTTTCCTCATCCCCCCCCGCATCCATTGATCCATACATACATCTATCCTTCTATCCCTGGTTTATGAGTTGTGTCTGACTCCTGCTTTCACCCACAGAGTTAACTAGGAAAATAGAGACTGGAAGTAGATTGACACGTCTTTCCTCTGTATCGCACACTGACATCATGCACATTTATGGACAATTTAGAACAGGCAATTTTCTTACTTCATGTCTTTGAGAGATGGGCAAAAGTTGAGTACCTAGAGAAGACCCATACAAGCACAGGGAGGACATACAGACTTCACAGAGAGTAACCTAGCCAAGAATCAAAGTGGAGAACTTCTTGCTGTAAAGCAGCAATGCTACTTACTGCACCACTATGCTGCTCCAAAACATATACCTAAAGAATATTTTGACTTCATTCTTCATCCTTTATCTGTTTTGTGTTTGCTAGATTCTTTTCCATGTCCATTTTGAACCATCGCTATTCCCTTTTACTTGCTTCTTAACAGCGTTTCCTTATAATGTTCTTTTTACTGTACCATAACTTGTCCTTTTTTAGTTCTCAAGTGTAACATTTACTTTTCTTTCAACCACAATGGCTTCTAAACCAATCTCTTTCTTTTAGACTTCTTTTATTTGTCCTTTGACCACATTTATGTCACCCTCTCCCTCCTTTTGTTATATTTCTTTAATTCAAAAAACCCTTTCCTTCTTCCTTCCCATTCACTCATTTGTTTGTCACAGCATATCTGTTTCCTTGATTCTCCCATTCAATCAACTCTGCCCAGGTAATCAAGGTCATCTCTTGCTCTCTTAGAGTTCACATTCCTATTCCTCTAAACCCCTTTGCTTCACCCTACGTCCTGCTTGATTGTACACCAAATAGTTACAGAATTACTGTTAGCTGGTGCTGCCCTTACCACAGCTCTGTAACTGCTGTAGCCTCTCCTAATTGAATACCCAGTGCCCTCCTGTTCCTGGTTTCTTTCTGTACCTTTTATACAAAGCCTTCTCGATCGATTATGTGTCGTTTCATTTTTAGCCATCTTTTTACGCTAGAAAGTCCCATATGGCTTAATGTTAAAAGAAGTGTCCCATAATGACTTTTATCTTATTGTTTTTATAACTTCTGGCCTCCTTTTTACTACTGAATTCCCATCACATGCTGTATTTGTAGGTCTGAGTCATACTTACCCTCATTTCCTGCAGCTATCAGTGTCTACAGGCATTAATCAGTATTTATTTTTTTGGCATAGCACCTTTACTGCTCAGTCTCTGCCTTTCTCTCTTCTAAGCCTGTTACTGGCCTCTGACTTCCTGTTTTCTTCTCTCCTCATTCTGTCGCATTTCAAGAAGATCAAAATCATAACATATTTCCCCTCTTTGGGTACTGTTGTCCTGTGGGTCTGCAATGGAGCTTAGCCCTACAAAACAGATCTCATTCTCCATATTACCTGTTCGTTACCTAGTAGCTTGAGCACCCAAAGAGTCACACTCTGCTATTCTTTGAGACATTAATTATATTGTATTATTTTGTAATCTACTCAGTTCTAACTACATTCTGACACTAGCCATATGTCACCATGGTCACCAATGCCAAATCTAGCCAGTTAGTTTCCACTCCACTACTGTTATGGCTGATAACTCAGGAATGAAAAAAGAAGGTTCAAGAACTTAGAACAATGGTAACTTACCAAAGTGAACTTTTTGCTTCAATAGGTGAGACAGAGCTTACATGTCTTGTGTAAGGCATAATGCTAGAAAAGTTAATGGTAATAATAACTGCAATATAGCTGCTATTTCAACGGGTTTCTATGAAATCAAGGTCTTGGAGCTAGTGTGCTTGATGTAGCAAGATATTGTTTACCCAAGTGTGTGTGAGAGAGAGAGAATGAGAAACTATGAAGGGCGATTATGCATGTTTTCCTGTTAGATGACGAGGGTGTCTTTAAGTAGCACCACAAGCGAAATATATGATAGGAAGATTTGCTACCTTCAAAACATATGTTGAAAATTGTAATAGCTGGTATGATGGATTTATGTTCGTCATTACAGTTTGAAAAAATCTGTCACTCTGTTTTTGCTTGCAGTTTATTATAAAGGCATACAGAAAGAGATTTTTTTTCTATATTTTTATCTGCAATAGTCATCTATAGATTTATGCTATGGCACTCCCAAGCAGGAGTACAGTCATGGTGGGGCCATTATCCAAGTAGCAGTTAGAGATGCTATTTCTTAAGCCCTATGTTCTTTCCTGCACATGCACAGTAGCACTTAAAGATCAGGCATACAATGACTGTATAGTGGTGGTGTGTCACTCACTGTTTCATGACTAATGTAAACCCACAGACAGTCTTGCCTCACCACTTGAAGCAGACACTTCCATTATGTTCTCTAGTCTCCACCAAGGAACATTAATGGAGCATGTGACCTTGAACATGTCCTTGCCCTCCTACCCAGCATGCATGGCCCTTCTATTCCTCTTTTTTTCTCTCCTCCAGCACCAAGACTGCTATCCAGGTCTGGGTACTGTGGGTTCTAGTGCCATCTGTGATGAGTTATTTGATAAATAATGGAATTCCATGGCAACCTGTGATGGGAAGTTACCTATCAGTAGAGGCTACACATAATGACTGACAAATATTGCATATCAGGGAATAATTTAAAAAAGGAAAGAAAGGACACAGTGCAGTTTAAAAAATATGTCACATCTGTGGTAATTTCAATGTATGTGTCATTTCCTTGCAGAGGACAGTACCCTGACTATCAGTACATTTAATGATAGACTCTGAATCAAACAAATGAAACAAGATCAGAAAGTGGTTTTGTGTGTGTGTGTGTGTGTGTGTGTGTGTGTGTGTGTGTGTGTGTGTGTGTGTGTGTGTGTGTCTGCGTGTGTGTAAATGTGTGAGTGTGTGTGTGAATGCGTGAGTGTGTAATTGTGTTTGTGAGTGTGTGAATGTGAATGTGTATGTGTGTGTGTGTGTGTGTGTGTGTGTGTGTGTGTGTGTGTGTGTGTGTGTGTGTGTGTGTGTGTGTGTGTGTGTGTGTGTGTGTGTGTGTGTGTCGGATACCCTTCCTGTAGAAGGGTTGGGAGCTTCTAACAGTTGCTTTTCAATTTGGAGTTATGGTATGGATCAGAATATTGATTTATGTGGGAATCTTACAAACAATTCCAAAATTTAGGGAATTGCCTACATTTTGATGCAGATTAGGGCCTCAGCTAAAAATGATGGCATAATAGATATCTTCATTTTCTTTGATGCAAGGTTAAAGATAGTCTGTCATGTGTAACAATGTTTTATACCTATGACACAGATATTGAATGACACAAGGACTGTGCTGCCCATAGCACAATGTCCATGTCCATCTCTTCTGCTCCAGTTTGAAGTATAACAGAAGTTTCCACATGGATTGATTGCTAAAAAGATGAAGGTGAATCTGTCCCCAAGCACTGACTGACATATATTCATAGTACTCCTGTCAGTTACTGCATTGATAATGAAGATGGTTGAGTAGAATTCACCAGTCTGAATGATGTTATTACCTTGATAAATATCTTCCTGAAACCTTGACTGGTCAAAGTTGATATAGACTGTTTTTCTCAGTTTTTCTCTACTGCCTGTTACTAAATTTCCAGAATGATGACTGATGCAACTTTGGCAACAGTGTGTTTAAGGAATGATGTGTTTTCTGCTACCTAGGTAAGAGGTTTAGCTGATGCTCACTTTTTCTGGACAAAGACTGACTCTGAAAGCATTACCATCCATTACCTGCACAATCTCCATTTTGAAGATGATTGTCTGCCTTTTTTAGGCAAGGATCAAAAGACAAACCCACCTCCCTAGAAAACACAAGTGGAAAAAAACTAAGGGTAATGCTGCTCAATGCCAGAAGTCTAAACCTCAAGATGCACGCTCTCGAAGCCCTCCTCAGTATGGAGAACATTGATGTCTGTGCAGTGACTGAAACCTGGTTCAAGGTTCCTGAGAGCACCCCAGCACTACCAGGTTATACCTCATATCATGCTTTTCGGCCCCAAAACTTGGACCGAACCACAAAAGGAGGGGGAGTAGCCATATTCATCCAGGTTACTGACAACGCACAAAGCATCGGAGACCATCCATGTGCAACTAACCGTAGGCAAAACTGCCGTACAGTTTGTAGCATGCTACAGACCACCCTCTCAAACTCCGGGATCCCACTCAGCCTTCCTGAAGACACTGGAGAGTATGACTGTCTCTCCAAATACCATCATACTGGGAGACTTCAACTACCCAAACATAGACTGGGAGCATTACCTCAAGCCCCAACACCCTAGCCCAAAGGTTCCTAGAATTCATAAACTCAAATGCGATGGAACAACTAGTCACCACTCCCACAAGAGGAGATAATATACTAGACCTGATCATCACAAACATGGGGACACAATGCTCCACACCAGAAGTATACCCCTCATTGGTGAGATCAGACCATAAATTAATCTCACTGGAAATCCACATCCCGCCCCCACCCCCAGCACAAAAGACCACAGTGAAGAATTTCTCAAAAGCTGACTTCACACTTCTTAAGACTGTTCAGTCACATACCGCCTACTCAGAGGCAATCGATGCCTGACGTACAAGGCCATGTCCAATCAGGAATTAATGGACATGCTCCACCTCAGAAAATCCAAATCCACCAGAACCGCGAGAGCGAGAGATTTGAACCTCAACACAGAAATAAATAGGATGTGCTGGAGGGACAGATTCATAACCCAGAGGCTCCCTACACTCTGGAACAGAATCCCAGTCCATGTTAGGCAGAGCCCCTCACTGACTCTCTTCAAGAGAAACCTTGACAAGTGGATGGGAGATCATAGGTTTACCCCGGGGGTCATCTCTGTGTCATTACTAGACAGAGGCACAGTAAACTAAACCCTAAATGGGCATAGTATTCTCATTCCAAGGGGTGGCAAAAGCCACACGCACTCTGGCTAGGCTTATAAATCCCCTAGGGCAGATAGGCTAGCATGAACCTATGAACCTATAATGTTTGACAATTATTCACACTTATGTCATTGAATGGGTATAGCAAGGGCAACAGCTAATGCTAATGATAGGGCAAAGGTACCTAGTAAGCCCCTGGCATTTTTTATTTACTACTCTCTGTATAGATGTGGTTTTAACATACACCAAATAATAAATCATTCAAAATAACAACCCATGTCTTTCTGGGCCACCTCTATGAAAAATATTAAAGCGACCAGTCTGAAGGCTTTTCTTGACCATTTCAGCTTCTGTTGAGGCCCACTACTTGACAAAGATAATTTCCTATAGCACATCTCATTCACATGCTGGAGACCTTACAGCCGCATTGAGCATGAATTTTTGACAAGGATGAGTTGGCTGTTCATATATGTCAGAATGCACTGGTACTCCTGTTTGACAATACAATTTTGCTTAGTAATAACAGTCTTGAGTTTTATATCAGTACTTTGAGCAATGCAAGCAAGGGTTGTTTTTCTACCACTGGAGGAGTCTGGCATTCCTTATAATTTTTCCTGCCATAAGATGGAAATTTTACCAGACGTTATATTCATTGAAATTGTTTCCGTTTATCTGGGAACTTTAATGTAGAGTGAAAAATTAATCCATTAGCCATACAGTTATGTCTAAAATCACCTTCAGAAGAAAGGAGACAAAAATAGCTATTAGTGCCCTACAGGAGGTAATGCTGCAGGTCATTAGGGAAAATCAATATTTCTATCCACCAAGTATTGTTAAAAATAGGCTTTAATAAACCATGTGTGAGAACTTCAATGCAAATGTGTCTCGTGGGACTTGATGGAATGGAAAGTTGTGAAATGTAACCTGAAACAGAATGCCACAAGTGCCACAGCAAGAAGGTTAGGAGTAGGCAGACAGTAACATATTAGGGAATGAGAAAAGAATACAGTCATGGTGAAGGAGACAAGATGCTTAAAGAAATGTCGACTTGTTATAAGGTTTACTCTTGAAAATTGCAGGCACTTAAAATGAAGAGGAACTTCAGAGACAGATCTATAATGTATGTGTCAAAGAGACTTTGTTACTACAATCACCATAGTCACATGATAACACTGCATCAACACTGACACACCTTACACTGCAAACATAGCTATATTAATATGAAATATATTCTAATCCAACCTATACCCGCGGTGGTGGTGCTGTAGTAGCGTTGTTGCCACACAGTAAGACGCTGTCCAGTTCGATTCTCAGCTAGAGCGTCTTCTGTGTGGAGACATGCGTGAATGGGCGTACTTTCGTTGAAGGTTGTGCATCAGGCCTGGCAAGCCGGTACATAAAAATCAACTGCCAATCATTAGCGGACCGGGGTTCCGCTGTGGCGACCCCTAACCAGGAAAAGCCGAAAGACACGTATTCTAATCCAGCCTGTAAAATATTTCTGTTACGAGCTGGAAAACATGTTTACCTAAAATGTTGGTTGAAAAGATAGCATTTTACCTTAAATGTTAGTTGCAAGGATTTTTTAGTTTGGCTTCATTTCTAACATGAAACGTGAATTGGGCTGATTTACGCTTTGTGTAACACATTAAATGTATTTGACTTCACTAGAGCAGGAAAGCATGTATTAGATCTAGAATCAATACTTACTTGGCTCTAGATTAAAGAAGTATTAGGTGAAAAGTAGAAGTGGACTGCAAAAGATTTGAGAGCAGATAGGAATTTGATTTTATTATTTTAATGATTATAAACTGCAGTAATATTGCAATGCTGTGCTGGTCTGAGTAAGTGAAAGTCTGTACAGAAGGAAATGTAATCTTTTCAGAGGCAGCATGCAATTTCAAAAGCTCAGCCTTAATTATACATGGTGGAGGTTTACAACTAGATGTCTACTGACTAGTTTCTGAACCTAGCAACTAGCTATAGATGAGAAATTAAATGCCTTGAAAACATAATTCTCACATATTCTTTTTAGAAACTTAAAAAAATATTGTACGATTGCCTTAGGAGAAGAAAAGAAACCATGACTAAGAATATATTATTTTATATACACTTGAATCATCCATATATGGTAAACATTTTTTAAATGGCAAATATGGAAATTGTTTTCTTTCCCCTCAAACATAACAATTGCTAAGTTCTTACTTCAAGATGTCTCATATTTTAGAAGTACATGTATATCCATCGAATTGCTAAACACCTGCTATCAGTTTCTTTCATCAATTCCATTCAATGAAATAGTATCTCTGCTAAATTTACCTGTGGTATATGTGAATGAAATTTCCTTGAAAATGGAATAGATAAAAAAAAAAAAACAGATCACACAGACAGAAAATCCAAAAACGTTATTCCATTTGTAGGATGTTCTACAAGTATTTAAGCCCCAAGCATCAAAGACTACTAAATTGAAGCTAGTGGTTTGAACATCTTGTAGATCAGTAAGTTGCCACTTGCCTAGTGCTCAGACTCAAATACGAATTCAGGCTAGCATCAGCCGCAGCTTGTCTGAACACATTATTTGAATTTGAGTGAGGTAAGTGTTACATGGATAATGAGAGAGTGAGGGGGTGATCAGAGTGTTGATTAATGCAATGGTCAGGAATGGGGGTAGGTTTAGGGAGTGTTAGGGGGATATTAGGTTTAGGAAGTGGTAAGGGAGTTTTGCAGTTAGGGGATTTTAGATTTAGGGAGCAGGAAGTCAGTCATAGGATTAGGGAGTGAGAGGGAGGTTTTGATGTATGGTGAGTAAGAAGGGTGTTTTAGAGTTAGAGATATGTTTCTTGTAGGACTATACAGTTTTCTAGGATAGGGTATTGGGAGGCTATGAAGTTACTGGAGATTGAGTCTGAGGGTCTTAAAGCACTAACCTTTTTGAGCAAGTGTGACACAAGCAAATAACATGTGAGCACTTGTATCAGTCCAACATTTATATTATGTTTTCATTTGTGTCCATTTTAAATATGGTACAAAGTTCTGTCCATTTTATGTTGTGTGCCGACTCGCAACAGGTTGAACGTATTAGCAAGTAAAGTCACAATGCAGACATCTAGTTGCATACAGCTTTGTACTTCAAGAGCTACATTATTGCCTGCAGTAAAATAATAGGAGATATTATATTTTGCTATGTAAATGATGTAGTTTTTAACAGCTACCTAAGAAAAACACCTGAAAATCACTGAATATCATGTAATCTGACAAAATAATGTTTTTTACTAGAAGATAAAGTATAGCAAAGGCTGAAGAAACCTGCTAATAACTGACAAACAGATGTTTTATGCTAACAATGTGCCAACAGGTACAGGATTAGCAGGAAATAGTTTTAAAATGAATAGAAAGAACTTGTAACAGGTGTGTGTGTGTGTGTGTGTGTGTGTGTGTGTGTGTGTGTGTGTGTGTGTGTGTGTGTGTGTGTGTGTGTGTGTGTGTGTGTGTGTGTGTGAGTGTGTGTGCGTGTGTGTGTGTGCACATACATGCAGCTGTAAACTGTAATGATGGCAGTAATTGCTTATGGGGTTGCTACAGGTAGTGGTTACAACTTAGCACTGGATGACTTGAAGGAAAACATTTTTATTAGAATTATTGCATTAATGAAATAATCTTTTTAAAAGAACTAACTAAATGATCACACCGATGCTGAAAATGCAGACTGCTGTTTTGCTGAACAACTGTCTTTCTCCCTTCCTACCTAGTCCCGTAGTCACATGACATTGCCTGATAATATGTGACATCAACAGTGACATCACCTGTACAGCACACTGGATGTTTAGCTCATTTCTTTGCAGGCACTCCACCAAAAAGGCCTATTACCATTACAAGGGAGCTTAATTCCCACTAGGCTAGATGTAAGAAAATGCAGGGCAGTGTTAGTAAGACGTACAACTAAAAACAACCAATTTCAGTTTATATTAAAACTGTTTATTTAATTTTTTCTTGTAAAAGGTAGCAGCTTCACTGTCTCCTTTTTTCTTTATGTCTGTTCCAGTAGTTCCTTACATCTGTCATTTTTGCCTTCACTATATGAAAATCAGTAGAACATTTAATTCTATGCCCTTATGACAAAATATACTATATTTAATTTATTCCTTAAGTCAAGATCACCCAGCAACTTGACCAACTGATGCAAGTCCTCTCCTCCAAAACAGAGAAACATTTCTACTTGGATGTATAGGTCTGCAAAGTGAGGATACCCATCTCAAAGTCCAGACAGATCATGAGAGTTACATATGGGGGAAAATGTTCTGAAATGGAGGCACTTGTCACTCCACTTCTTCGAGGGGGGGCTTTGACCACTGAATTGTATGCGTCAGATTATAATAGGGACATTTCAACCCACAGCTTCAGAGGGGCCCATCAGGTTGGCTGGTGAACTGCAGTAACATTGTTTAGACATTTTAGCCCTACTGATACTCATCTGGCTGACCATTTACAAGTGCTAGTTAACTCACCAGAGAGGAGAACAGGCACTTGCCACTGGTCAGTTATGTCACTGACTTGGTTGACTTGGCTGGTACAGCATTACATTGCTTAACTAGTGGCAATTCAGAGTGTTTGGGTCATGGCTGCCATAAAAAAATGTATGTTCTTGACAAACACTCACTATTAAGCACCACCTGGCTGGTGGTGAAGATAGAGGTGTTTGTGCATGAATAATTTTGGCTTCACTAGCCATTGCAGTTGTTTGCTACAACAAAGGTGGTGCATAAATGATAAAAATGTTCAAGCAGGTATGAAACTCCTGGCTTCCCCAGTCTCAATGCTTGAACAAAGGTGCAGGCCTGGCAAGCTGTCTGGACTCAGGAGGAGTAGGAAACTGTCCAGACATCACAGTTGTGTAGATCAGAATTCAGTTATGTAGCACCCATCCCAAAGGAAAGTCGTGATCTGGCATTATTATAAGTAAATGTAAAATCAGCGGCCAACTTCACAAAAAAGTACCAATAACCACCAAATGAAGAAGCCAAAAGGAGAAAGAAATATATATATTCCGTAAATAAATTCAGGTTGTTAAATCTGATGAAGTCTACATTTGGATGAAAACGCAGATATTTTAATAAAGCGTTCATTTTATGGAATATATATATTTCTTTCTCCTTTTGGCTTCTTCATTTGGTGGTTATTATTATAAGTAAAACTACTAATGTTCATGAATTTTATACATGGACTGAGACAGTGAGCAACTGATGGCTGCACAGTCTATGGTAGAAAGCTGTGATATCATTTCTCATCAGAATATTTAAATAGTAAAGCAAAGTTTGTCTGGATACCTGGCATAACTAAACCCTTAAAGACAACCCTGCTTCCTTATTTTACCTTAACACAGTCATGCACTGGATTTGCAGTGCAGTATAAAGATGGAGATCCAGGAGAGGATAATTACATTAAATAGTAGTAGAGCAGAAACTAGAAGACTTGTCTGAAGATGAAAGCCATAAGGTCAGCTATGGCTAGAAATAATTACACCAAATTTCACAATTACAGTCTGAGCTACAGCCTGTGCTGTTGGATTGGTTGGTGCTGCTTATAAGACACTGTTTGAAGACAGAGACAGAAATAGTTCTCAACCTGCCATCTCAATGATGTGGAACATTACCTCTCGTGATGTAAACAAAGTGGTCAAAATGTCAAACATTGCTAGCGGCTTACTAACAACTTCAGCTATGAAGCTCACAGGTTGCTTAAAATATATTATTTTATAAAAATAGTTATTTTGATGAATTATTATTTATCATGGCTAGTAGTTTAAAAAATCTTAATAATGAATATGTAATCTTTTCAATGTGGAATAGCAAAACATATGGACTTTTAAGACACTTGAGATATATGGATACAGAATCTTACTTGGTGGGTCTTCTTTTTGCTCTTGTACTCAATGAAAATTAAATTCATTTTGCACCTAATGCCAACAGGTACTAATTAACTTTGTACTTTAGGCTCTCTGTTAAGTCTGCAAGAGAATTTAAAAGAAGAAATGTTCAGTATATGGTGAGATGGCCCCACCAATAAAATTAAAATATATCCAGTTCAATTTCCCACACAACAGCACCGTTCATTCTGAGGTGACAAAATATTTTTATAATAAAAATACGTATCACCTCTGACTACAATTAACCTGGTATTGTTGTTCTTGGTATTACTAGATACCGGCTGACTGCTAGAGGTCATGAGTCAAACCCAAGCTGCCAGGGTCAAAGTAAAGAATTAGAATGATTTGCTAGAAATTTAGTCAGTCAGTCAGACAGGCAGCCAGTATTGTGGAGGATTATAGATTGGAATTTGGTTCAATTACTTGACCTCTGAACTCTGACCTGAGACCCAAAAAGAAGCACAAGCTGTTTATCTGTGCAGCAGCAGGTTTCGAGTCTCCAGCTGGGAAAAAGAAGAAGCCAAGGTAGGCTAAAAAATATGAAAACTAAGAGCAAGGTAGGCTTTGATTTAGACTTCACAGAATGTACTGTGGTGTACTTAAATTAAAAAATGTAAATTGTGTGTGTGTGTGTGTGTGTGTGTGTGTGTGTGTGTGTGTGTGTGTGTGTGTGTGTGTGTGTGTGTGTGTGTGTGTGTGTGTGTGTGTGTGTGTGTGTGTGTGTGTGTATTTACACATCTACATATATAGCTCGTCAACATATGACAGAGCCAGTACAACTGATCAAAAATCAGCCAATCAAAATATACTAGCTTTATCAGTACGAGATTGCTGTATGGTGGGTTTCAGAGATTATGCCCTTTCTCCCATGGTTATGTGATCTCAGAGTTGGTGGCTCCCCCAGAAAAAAAATACAATACTTCAAATTCTGGGAATCACTCCCCACCTAAAGTGCCTATCCTTGTACACCATGTTCATAACCCGTGTAAAACGACTTCTTGTTAACTAATCCTAGTGCAAGTGCTTCCCCTCAAAACACATCAGCGAGCTTCATCCAGGCCCTCTAAGTTGATTTCCACCATACTGGATAAGTATTTATGGTAATGCCCCTCAAGTCACATTCCCCTCCTCAGACAGCCTCTTATTTACCCTTTTGGTTCCACATCTGTCTTTTCCTTGCACTTAGCATTGTATATGAACTTCTCAATGTTTTACTGATCTTTGCTGCTGTTTTAGGGAATCATTTCAAACCTATAATTAAGTGAATTGACATCTCAATGAAACAATGAAATATATGCTCTATAGCCTTTGCATGATTCTTTCATTTTTACTCAAGAGTTTGTTTAATGTTTAGGCTGTTTTCCTTCCTTAACTACCCAGTTCTCCTGAGCTCGGCATGAAACTGGTGAATAACTGTCAGTGCTCAACCCCAGAAAGTAAATAAATAAACAAACAAGAGACTTGCATGTGTGGTAAATGAGTGATTAGATAGAATGTCTCACTTTTAGAAGACCTTCAGTAAGTAATCCTCCTAATGTGCAGCTCTGAGAATGGACTGCAGGGGGAGGGGGACCTCAGAGAGTACATTAGCTCATTCAGTTCCCTTCAAATTTGAATTGTAGATGCATCATTACTTTTTTCTGTACCCCCTACCAGATGAACAGTTGCTACTTGCACAGAAGGATACAGCCTTGTTCCCCTTTGCCTGTTAAGCCTGACTAACTGAGAAGCAGCCCTATAAGAAGCTTTGTCTACAAGGGTTTCAGGTCGAGTAAGCCTCTGAAAGTTTTGGTTGATTGATAAGGTGATACTTCTTCAAGAGAGGCCTTAACTGTTGAAGCGTATATGAAATGAGGTGAACTCTCAGCAAGGCAGCCATAATAGGGACCTGCAGGGGTAAGTGCCACCCACACCAAAGGCTGGAAACCATGTCATGGCAAACATTTGTGAGGACATGGTGACTACTTATCTATTGACATTTCACAATCCATTACAACATTAGTATCATAGTTAGTAAAAAGGACATTGTGAAGATTGTAGCTACCATTTAGGCAAGATGATTAGTAGGGTATGACACTGGACTCCATCCGGTCTTCTTAGCCAGAACAACAAGGCTATGACATAAAGGACATTGTCTAAGGTCAAGAATAACTGGCACTGATGAGTGTCTGTCATTGCTAGTAAATGTCATCATGCATAAAACAATCAGACTATCTCTCAATTTATGGTCACTCTCATCAACTACAACCACAAGACTGCCCACAGTAGTGATGCTGCCAGGCAAGTCCTGGATGAGGCTACCAGATGACAGTCATCTATTCAAATTTTTGGAAAAAGTTTACAATAAAATGATCAAGCATATCACAATCTAGAAGTTTGGTAATATAACATCCCTGAACTAAATGATAAAAAAATTCCTTTAATTTGAAAAGACTGCCAAAAGCTGTTACATTCAAAAATGTACGTGAATCAGAGAGATCACCCTATGAACCCTTCCAAATCAAGGAACGGCAATCTAAATAATTATGTAAAAACGTATTTGTGCTAATTGTGTGTTCAAAATAACCCATGAAAAAATCTGCATAAATGGGAGCACAAAATAAAAACAATTTTAAGTAACATTTCTCACCAAAGGAAGCACCATTGTTGGTTAACACAATTTTTGTTAACTGTAAAATAAAGACATTTAAGTAAAAAGTATTTAAATTAGACCTCTTGAGCCAGTATTAAATAGCTTATAGAATTAACTATATGGAATGTTGTTATGTACCTCCTGTACACCCAATGTGCATAGCAATAAATCACCATCCAGTTGTGGCTTAGACATGAGTTGCAAAAACTGAGTTGTATCCATTAATCTGGTTGTAACTAAATACAGCAAGGGCTTAACCAAACTTCTACTTGTCCAGGTGGGGTTCAGTCAAACAACCTTTACATTTACCAAATGGATGGCCAGGAGACTTGGTAAAAGATTTGTCTGTTTTTGGCAGAATGTAGAAATGGTGAGTTTTCTTATACCATACTAATATTGCATGACCCCAGTCCATGGCATAGAGAGATAAACTGCACCCTGGATAACCATGTTTGTCTTGCTGCATGTCCACAGGAGAGGTTAGGTGAGGAGGATAGAAGTAAGAGGGGAGGAAGATTGGCTAGGCTTGCTGAAATAGGAACATTAAGAGCTTGGTGTCTCTAGACAGTGAACCGTAAAAAATGGGTGGCTATGTTACTGTGTATTTAGTACTCTGATGATGCCCTGAATTTGTTGGGTGAAAGCGCTTAGTACCTGGTTGTTTTATGGACTTATTTTGTTGTTTTATTCAATAAATCAGTTTTACAAAAGCTATCCAGACAGTCCATAGCAAAATGCTTTTCAGCATGGCAAATATAATTTGTTGTAGGCTGACCACTATAATGAACCAAAGGCAGAGGTGTGAGTGATATGGTTGGTTTGCAGTAAATCTAGCCAGTTCAAGCTTAGTCAAAAGATTTGTTTGGAGGTTAGTGAGGATAGGTGCCACATAAGGTAGGGTGGGTAGAAGCTAGGCTTGTGCCAGAGAGTTTGGCCTCATTTGTCATGATTTTTTTATTTCTATAAAATATGCCAAGTTTTTGGAGGGTCTTTTTAATGCAGTTTTGAATATGTAGATCAAATTTAAGTTGATCATCAATTATAACCCCTAAGAGCTCGGTGTGGGGTTCAACCTTGATAGTTGTGTTGTTTAGTGAGGTGACGGTGAAGGTGGATTTAAGGTGTTGGAAGGATTTAGGGAGGAAGAGGAGAGTTTAGTTTTATTTGGGTTAAGAAGGAGTTGGTTGGAAATTAACCATTTTTCTACTGAGTGGATATATTCTTGTGTAAGGCTGAAAAGGTGGGGTAGCTTGTCAGAGGTGGAAAATATTTTTTGCAAACATAAGGAAAAATCTAAAACCTTTTTAACAGAAAGGCCACAACCAGGGTCCTTAAGAACATGAATGAATATTCTAATCTGTTGTGCCATAAAGCCCAGTGGTATAATGAGATTGCCCCAAAAATGAACATTAGTACCAAGCAAATGAAAGAATCACATTCCTACATTTATGATGCATACTACCTCAAGTCTCTCCTGACAAGCTACCCCACCTTCTCACCCTTACATATGACAAAGATGAATCTTTGCCAGTACCAGAAACAACAACAGCAAAAAATATGCTGGAAATCGAAGCCTCTACCATAGACTGATCCTGAGAAATGTTGCCAATTTAGTGTTACACACCAAGTCTACCACACAAGCAGGTTGTGCTGCAACAGTACACTGCCAGGAAGGTTCCTCTAAACACTGATAATATCCAAGTGATCCATCATTTTTGGCACACAAAGAGTCAGAAATTATGGCTTATGAAACATAAAAATGCTTCAGCCATTTTAAAGTCTCAGTCTGCAAGCCACCTTCACTCAAAACAAATTCCACTTCCTACAACTGCATAGTATGAGGACTTTCAAATTCATTTTTACATTACTTTCAGGAAGAATGGAGGAGGGTCCCATCACCCTAATTCAATGGAAACTTTTTTTGACAACAAGAAAGCAGTGTCCAGTACCCTCTGTTAAAGATGACGGGAATTTCTCCAGTGTCCTGTCGAAATTTCCATTATACAATATGAATATTACCTCATGACTGTCATGAAATAAGACTTGCCTTATGGGACTAACCCAGTCAGTGAAAGTGTTAGTGGTAGAACAGGTAAGATAATTGCCTTTGATGCTGGAAGGACAGAAGGTTGTGGTTTCTACTCCAACTCCAGGTGATTGCATTGCTGACACTGTAGTTCAGCCTGAGGTGGGTACTGTACTATTGAGTGTGTTGTCATTCAGATGAGATATTAAACTGAGGTCTCACTTGTTTGGGTTGATGGTATCACAGATGGATGTAAAAGATCCCTTGGTGCCTATCAAAAAATAGGGGAAGTTCTCTAATTCCTTCATCAAACTTCCAATATTAGTAGAAAATACCACCTCAAGTCTCCCCTGAAATGATGCTAAAAAATGTCTAGTGGGACTAATAAAAATAATTAATTAATAATTTACAAGAAGGATTATGAGTCCAAGAACTAAATACATAATAAAACAAACCAAAAAAGATTTTAAAGTGTGTCACATTTCCAAAAATAAATTACATTTCAGAGCAGAACTCACACACAGTGGCTTCCAGCAGTCTGTATGGGCAATGACTAAACTGACTGTTGCAATCTTCATTTTCCCTCTGGCAGCATTGGACATTTCATCTCTGTGTTCTCATAATGCTCTTACCTGGAAGGTAATACAGAAAATATTTACTAGTAGTGCAGTGTATCACAGAATTCAACACTAACTGTAGCGACCATTGCACAACAGAATTATACTGATCTGATCATTTTGTATTTAGGAAAACGATCTCAGTCAATGAACTGGATAAGAATAAGTGAAGGCTATTTAACATCTATTACCTTGTTGTAACAGTTAATCAAATTAAACCAGAATCCCTGAGTCAACAGCACTAGTCAATACAAGCATCAGACCTAGTCATGTCACCCTAACAGTATAGCAAGAAGAAAATACCTGTCTCCTATAGCAATAAGAAAATAAAAATTCCTGCCTTCATAGGTGTCAGTGACATTTTGTCACACTGTGATAAAATACATATATGTGCATACTGGCATAAGACAAAACTCCTCTGAATCAAGCAGGCATATAAGTAATTGACTGTTAATTAAAGTGCTTCTGCACTCTATTGTTATGCTTGATGGAGTGGTCATATATTCATCATTTGCATCTGTAAAACAAACACACAGTGGCATATGTTGACAAATGTTTACATGAATTCTGATGGGTCTGGACATGCAGGGTAATAGTCAACGTTCATTGCATGTGATCATTATTTACTTTTCAGTAAGGTAAGTGATCTTGGAACTGCATCTGCGAAACTGGTCTATTGCTTCAAAAGCAGAAACTGCAAAAACAAGTGACAATTAAATATTCAATTATAACTGAAATATTGAGAATATATATAAGTGCAGGAAGAGTTTGCCCTGCAGCATTAGTCCTACATATTGCTGGAGCAACACTACCTGCTGAGACAAGTAATGCCATCCTTTAGTTATCGCAGAAATAACAACCTGAAAAATAAGTTATGCTATAAGAAGCGACCAGTTTTTAATAATAATAATTTTTTTTCTCTAGTACTAAATTTGGCACTTATAAATGCCACAGTTGTGCTTATTGTGATTACATATACACAAAGAAGAAAATCACACATCCAGCGAATGACAAGAATTTTTATTAAAAGCATACGGTAACTGTGCTACTAGAAATATTGTTTATTTAGCTAAATGCAACCAGTGTCCTGCCTATTATATAGGCAAATTGAACCAAAAGTTAATAGAAAGAACAAGCAATAACCTTTGGGAGATGAGAAGGAAAACAGTGACTACCGCACTGTACAGACGTAAAACTGACACAGATGAAAAACATTCTTTTAAATTCATGATTTTAAAATATCTTTAAACCACTTAGAGGGGGTGACATAAGACAACTGACAGAAGAAGAAGAATTAAAATGGATATTGCATTTTAGCATAAAGCCATACTTAAAGTGATTACAAATGCAAGTGAAATTATTTTTTTATGTTTTTAATGTTTAACACTGTTTTCGTGATAGCTTTTTCTATACTGATGGCTCATATGTTATAATGCTGCTTCCTACCCCTTCCACTTGTATTAACATCATATGATTTTAAATATCACATGATTTTTGTATAGTTATCATATAATTTTTCTCATGTGACTAGTTTTTAATGATTACTTAAGGTGTGTTTTTAGGAACTTACTAGTCACCTGAAAAAGCCACTTGGCGAAAGTGTGTTACACTTGTGGATTTATTTATTAAAGTTTATACCCAAAGTGCATGGTTCCAGCAGCTATTTTTATTTTTTGGCTTATTTGCTATTTAATAGTTCTTGACTTATCGCTGATACCAGGTTTTGCTCTGTATTCCTTGAAAATGCACTGAAGCTCACATTCCTTGAAAATGTAGTTTTGAAGATTTTTTTTCCATTAAGCAGTGAAACAAAATGTATGAACCAATAAAAGACAAAATTACCCATTTCAGAACATTTCAATCAACTCAGCCTGGTAGTTGTTGTAGAGGATTAAGGCTCTTGCCTTTGGTAGCCAGGGTTTGACCCTAAGCAAGCCAATTAATTAACTTGCCATCCCTTACTAGGTATTTTACACACCTGCTGAAGGAAGGAGCACTCATCTCACACACTGTGGCATGACCATCTCCTGGTCTAGTGTGTCCAAAACAATGGTAGTAGTCCTCTGCTTCCAAAAGCAGCAGTTCCTGGTACATGCATCTGAGAAATCAAATATCCTTAAAAATGCTGTGCATGTGTCATTCTAAAGATGCACACACAAGAAGCAGAGTACATCCTTTAAAGTAGAAATGTACATTTTTTTAATTGTTTAATTTTAATTAAAAATTACACATTGTGGCAGCCCCCCCCCCCCCCCCAGCCAGCAGGCCCTAGGGAACTGCCTAGATCACCTAGTGTTGGATCTGGCTCTGCTGCTGAATGTTGCCATTGCAATCAAAGGAGATATAGCAGTGGCTGACTCTGTGACACAGAGAAATAAAGCCCAGATTATGACCCAGATGACCAGTGTTTGACTAGCAGCTTGAACACTGGTATTGTCAAGCAGGGGATGGTGTGGGGTTGACTAGCTTACCCTGTCTTGTCAACTGTGGGTTGGGGAGAGATGATAGCCCAAGCTGACTAGATGCTTCCATGCAGCAAAGGTTTGTATGACAGGCTACATGACAGGAGCACATGGGCTTGAAGGTCTCAAGCCAGTGATGGCTGGTAGCCCTCATAGCTTTCTGTGGTGTGTGTGTGTGTGTGTGTGTGTGTGTGTGTGTGTGTGTGTGTGTGTGTGTGTGTGTGTGTGTGTGTGTGTGTGTGTGTGTGTGTGCGCACATCCATGCACATAGTAGCACACATGGTAATGGGGGTGCTCACATCAACCACCAGGGAATAGTTATGTGCCCTCACTTACAGAATGCAGATGATGGTACCACTCACTGCTATAACTGCCTGTATGATGCCCCCAACAGACAAACATTGCCATTGTGGGAAAATGCACAAGTTGGATGAATGCATGAACTGGATTACGTGCATCCTGTAGACCTGGTGGTAAGGAGGGATAGTAGGAAATGCATCTTGGAAACAAGGATGAGTTAGATCATTTCCACTATGCTGTTAAAGAAACAGACATAGCACAGCCTTTAATATGTTGTTCTCTGCTTCAAGCTGAAGTTAAGAAAGTTACTGTGTTGTTAAATGACTGAGCTTTCCTACAACCACATTCTCCTCTCATCAGAATACACACCATAACCTGATTAAACCCATTCTGGAAATTGAAAAGGATCTGTTAAAAACTTAGATGTGAAAGCTGTGGAGAGCATATAACAATGAGGGTATGTGCCCCTGGAAACACAGGTAGTAAAACTGGAGTGTTCAGTGAAAAACAGTCAATGGGGGGGGGGGGGGTAACAGCTAGAATAATAAAGCATGTGCTTTGCATGTGAGGTTACAGGTGGCCTCTAAGATTACAGTGAAGCTGCAGTGATAGGTAGTACAGTCTAATGTATATAGGTGTGGTACCTAAAGGAGCAGCTTGCAATGCAAAATATCCCATCTGCTAGAATAATAAACCAACCATTTTCTTAAGGTCATCCACAGAGTAATAGACAGCACTTTTTTATTTAACATTTCTTGAAGCCATTAACAGGCAGCAGTGGAAGGAGAAAAGATCATGGATGGAGTGTTTATTTCTGAGAGAGATCATGACAGAAATTGTACCAATTCACTGGCACCTAAAATAAAGAAAATCTCATGAGAAAAGCAGAAACATTCATTTATTTATTTATTGTATTATTTAATCATATTGCCTTAACAGAAGACTTCATTAAGTTGCTGAAGGCATTTTCCAGGTGTACCCTTCATAACACATTCTATGGACTTCTTTAAATGATTTTCCCCTCGGTGCTGAGGAAAATTCCTTCTTTACTGCTATATAGTATCTGGGGATGTTTAATTTATCTCTGCAAAGTACTAGAAATAGGTAGAAAGTATTTTTTTAAGTTTTTCTCACAGTTGTCTTCATACTCCTACATGAAATAGAAGCTTGCCTGTACCATCAGTTGTCAGTGAATGTATCTGAGATATTACGTATCGGGTTAGAACTTGTAGAACTCTGATATCCCTATACTGTAACCAAATATAATTAACTGACGTGTACAGAAATGGAAATTTGATTTGACTGCATTCTATAAATGGGAGCTTTTTACTGTTAAAACTATTTCGAAAATATCACCTACTATAGCTTAGGAATGCTTATGTCTCTCAACTGCTTGTTATTAAACAGCAAAGGTCTGAAATGTCCTCATCCATATCCTTTCATAAATGTTGCTTCTGTGAAAGTATTATTATGGCTACTGTTATCAAAAGTGAATGGAAACATGTCATACTGTCTTCTGAATACTAGTGTACATTTGTCATTTTTGAAAATGAAAATGCATATATTTATCTTATTTTTTTAACAAGAGATTCATTAAACTCTGTTTATCTTTTTCTGTCCCATGATCCCCCCCCTTTTACAGGTCTGAGTAATATTATTGGTATAATAGTGTACATATCAGCCAATGCAGGGGACCCCTCAAAAAGTGACTCGAAGAAAAACAGCTACTCCTATGGCTGGTCCTTCTACTTTGGCGCTCTTTCATTCATCATCGCTGAGATGGTGGGTGTTCTTGCAGTCCACATGTTTATTGATCGCCACAAACAAATTCGTGCCAATGCTCGTGCTACAGATTACCTCCAGTCATCCACTATTACCCGCATACCAAGTTACCGCTATCGTTACCGGAGGCGCAGTCGCTCCAGTTCCCGATCAACTGAACCATCACACTCCAGGGATGCCTCTCCTGTTGGAATCAAGGGATTCCATACATTGCCCTCTACAGAAATATCGATGTACACATTGACAAGAGACCCTCTGAAGACCACCACACCAACTGCAACCTACAATTCTGAACGGGACCACAATTTTCTGCAAGTCCACAACTGCATACAAAAAGATGTCAAGGACTCCCTTCACACCAACACAGCTAACCGCCGAACAACTCCAGTATGAAGAAAAATAAAGAAAAAAAAGAAAGGAAAGATAAAAATAATAGAGATATAATTCAATGAAAATGCATGAATCCCATGTATCATTATTAAAAAAAATCATTTAAATGAAGGAAACATGCTATGGAGGATTTTCTAACCCTGATCAATAACGCATAAGAAAGGAAGCAGTTCTAAATGTGTGCGTGTATGTGTGTATGAGGTATGTCTGACTACATGTGCACTGAACTGGGATGAGGGTTTACAGAAAGCAGCACCAAAAGGCATGGTTCTGATGAAGGAAAATTTGATATGAAATCAACTTAGGGAGAATATCTGAGGCCATAGTATTTTCATAATCCTTTAATATATATTTTCCTGCATCAAACTGTGAAAATTAAAGGACTTTTTTTTTTATTCAAGCAGGGTGGTGCTGGGGAGTGGGGGAGAGGGGAATTTGCTGAGGGTGTGGAATTAAAAGCAGAGTCAACTCTCTGCTGTGAATAGGATGGCAGATGACTAAGGAAGTTGCCATACTGCTAATTAAAACTGAACAAAATGTTCTGATAGAACAACCACATTAAAAGGTTCTATTCTTTTAAGAGACTTACTTTAAGTGAGGAAGCTGTGGCTTCAGGGGGGAAATTTCACAAAAAGCATGCATGCAAAATGTCAGAGACGCAGCTCCTCAAACCAAATGTTTGAAATGAAATAAAATTATGAAGAAACAAATTATTTTCAAAGGAGGACTTTTCATGTTTTCTTATTTTTTTCCTTTGCTTGGGAAACCTTCTGAGTTTACATGCAATCTTATTTTATTGAATATGTTTCTTTAACTGTTTTTATGAAAAGGCATTGAAGAAATAAAATGATTAAGATGAACAAATGGAGGACTAGTTACTGGATAAAATGAACTCTCCCTCGGGGGGGAGAAATGCCAACAAGTACCTGAGGATAGTGTGCTCAAAGGGCCAATACATTGTGTGCCAAGATGGTCCATGAAAAGCACAGCATTGTCCTGGGAAGCATTTGCAAAAAATGTTGAAATATATATTTACAGGATTAAAATAGTCTAAAATGTTACAATAAGAAATTACTGTGCTTTAAAGAGAGGGCTTTGTGGACTAGTTGTGGGAGGGGAAGAATGAGAAAGAGTGCGGGATGACTTATTGCCCAGAATGGTGTTGCTTTTTCATATTAAACTAAAAGAAAAATGCAACAAAACTAAGAAAACAAAGACAGGCAAATGAAGAAAGGGGAAAATTATTTTTCCATGTGGTTTCTTCTTCACTTCAGAGAAATCAAACCACCATTCATTTTCCTTACATGGTCAGTATGATTTTTTTCCAGACTGTTACAAATAAAGAAAATTCTGGACTATGAAATAAAGATTTTTTCTAGAAGTTGTCTTGACTTTCATTTTTTCTGTCATTTAGTTCTGCATTAATGCATTTGCCACTTTTTTTCCAAATTGTAAACAATTCATTCAAATAGGTTTCCATATTGACACTGAAGTGAACCGTTTGTGTTGGAGAACAAACTCTGCTCAAGGGAACAATCAAATATTAGGTGAGAAACATATTCATTAGAAGTAATGAATTCATATTTCAGTTTAAGCTAATTTCTCCATCACGAAAAGCTGTCCCACATGTCCATACCAGTTAACAGTCTTTTTGCAGTAAATCCTAATTTGAATAATAAACAGAAATTCTTTTTTTTTTTCTTGAAAATATAATTGCCTTTTATGACTAAATATTTTGCACTTGAAAATGGAAGATAGGTAGTAGCTAGGAATGGAATAAAGGACACGTCATAATTCCATCCCAGTTTTCCATCTGCACCAGAGTACTGCCTGGTTAAATGACTTGTTCAGAATCACACAGTAGTCAAATGGAGGCTGAGGGAATCAAACACTGGACTACAGGAAACAGCTCATTAACATTTCATAGGCACAATCCTCTGTGCTAACTGCCAGGCAAAAGGATGGGATTGTGTTGAACTTGAGCCCAGGATCTTCTGCACCCTAACTGAGAATCATATCCCTAAGCCAACAATGATAAAACATAAACTACGACAAAATATAAATGCAAATATTTTATTAAATTGGAATTCAAAACACTTTAAATATAGAAAACCTTGTCATATTTTGTGAATTATGATTATATGCAACGATTTCCTCATGTTTAGCTCAGCACATAGATATCTTCTTTTCTTCTCTTTGATGGACTTGATTTGTTCAGGAAGCAATACACTGACAAAGAAAATGTTTGTTAAATTGTAGGAGTTCCTTTAATTTATACAATGACAAATACATCATTCTGTAGCATATGTTATCGTTGGTAAGTCAGAATGAGGTTTATATCTTAACTCCCTGTGGAAAAGACATCAAATCAAATATATTTCTTCTGTGGTTTATTTTAAGCAGTACCTGACCTGTTTAGGAACACAATGCAAGCATTTTTCATACAGTTTACTATTCTGCCTCCTATCGGTGAAACCTTTCATTTGACATATTTTTAGGTGGACATGTTCTATTTTACATTATCTGCTTAGTTTAAAGCTTAATTTAAAATATTGTGTTTTGTTTTCTTTAATGTCTTGCCTCCAAACAATACAG
This sequence comes from Protopterus annectens, assembly GCF_019279795.1. Lineage (NCBI taxonomy): Eukaryota > Metazoa > Chordata > Ceratodontiformes > Protopteridae > Protopterus > Protopterus annectens. Next base: position 1,302,870,802 of record NC_056725.1, read on the forward strand.
GCTTCAATTGCAATAGTTGTGAGCCAGAACCTATATGAAGACATCACATGCACTTCACTAATAAATAATATTTATACATTGCAAGGTTATCATTAAGATTCAGCTCGCTTTAAAAAGGGTGACTACTTTTAGTAGAAGAAATCAAATGTTTACAAGGGCTTTCTCCTCATAGAAAGTAGTACCCATAAAATGTAATGGTTTTGTTTTCCATTTGCTTTATGTGACATTTTATTATTATGTACTATTGACATAATTTTTATGTATGAAATGAAAAGCATTTCATATCATGGGACATATGGTAACTCTACAGACACATTAACTTAACTAACACAATTTTTCTCTGATTGGAAGAGCTACTCCTTATAAATACTGCCACACCATGTGGCTGCAGTTTAAATATTGCCACACCATGTGGCTGCAGTTTAAATACTGCCACACATATGGCTGCAGTTTAAATATTGCCACACCATGTGGTTGCAGTTTAAATACTGCCACACATGTGGCTGCAGTTTAAATATTGCCACACCATGTGGCTGCAGTTTAAATACTGCCACAACATGTGGCTGCAGTTTAAATACTGCCACACCATGTGGCTGCAGTTTCAAAACATGCATCTTTTACAGTTGTGCGCTTCTCAGGTTAGTAAGCTCAGAGTACTTTGAATGTAGGACATAAGGCAAAAAGCAGGCATGGGGAGTGACATAGTTCTCTCCACCTTTGTTACTGGGCACCACTTAACTTAGCACACTATCATGTGTTCAGGTATTCTTGCTGTACATATGTAGGTTCAACAGAATTCATGTCGTGGGGTTTGCTTTTCTATGCCCTCTTAATATACTGTCTTAATTCTTAAATTTCTGTCATTTTGATTTAACTTATGGAGATATTTTCCTGTTGCCCTTTCATATGACTTTTGTTTTCTTACAATGAGTTTCAAGAAAAACATCAGTGGCACAGTGGTCCAATGGGTACCAGTGTTCCCTCACTGCACAAGTTTCTCCGGTTTGATTCTTAGCTGGGGCGCTTTCTGTACAGAGTCTGCATGTCCTCCCAGTGTTTGCACTGATTTTCTACAGATGCTCCAATTTCCTCCCCACATTTGAAAGACATGGATTAGGTAGTTTGTCACCTTCTAAACTGTCTGTAGGTGTGTGTGTTAACATGTGTGATATGGTCATATCCCCCTTGCCTAGTAAACTGTACATCGAGGTGGCTATTCACAGAGTTGTTATAGGAGTCAGATGTAGCTTGTAAGTATGTGCAGGTGGATAATCAGCTGATGTCGTTCAGAGATTAGTTTTATTCCTAAACTATAACCACATTAAAATGCATTACAACTATACAAGTAAACCACTAATCTGAACCCATAGTTTGATTTTTGTAACTATTAATGGCAGAAATATTACCTGCTTAAATGTAATAACCTTGTATATGATATTGATCTCCTCCCCATTTTATGTGAAAAGTTTGTTATTATTATTATTATTGTTATTATTATTATTATTATTATTATTGTTATTGTTATTATTATTGTTATTATTATTATTATTATTATTATTATTATTATTATTATTATGGGTTTTGAGGGCTTTAATACTTGTTACCAGCTTCACCACAACTGCAGTATGCTTTTGTGATATGTTCTTTGGCATACATTGCCACCAGCGTACTATGTCTTTTAGATATCTGACAGCAGTTCTCAGACTCTGTCCTCATCTGCACATTTCTAACACTCATTGGTTCTCTCACACTCACCATTCTTCCCAGTTATCATCATGAAGGAACTTTCATATTTGTTGTCACTGCAAAATGATGACAGTGACTGAAATGTTTGCAGTGCCAAAGTTTTGCAGTTCAAAGTAGGAAAAGTGTGGGTATAGCTAAAAAACTGAATATGTTACTTTGTTTTGTTCCCATAGTTTATTAATAAAGTTTCAACAGTAGTGCAGTGTTGGATAAAACCATATGTGATGCTTTTACTGTAGAATTTCAACCACTAATTTAGGGGTTGCATGTATTTTGCTGCAGCAGTCATAAAATGGCATGCACTGTGGTATGGCATTTCATCTTAATGCTTTATTAACTCATAAACCGAAATCAGAATGAAGAGCACCAGGATTCAACATAACTGCTGTTAGCAGCTTTTCCAAAGATAAAAAGGTGCAGAGAAAGGGGTGGCGAACAAATTGCATGTTACAGTCAAATGTTTTATGAAAGTAATGTCCATTTAGAATTAATACAGCAACAGTTTTCTGAGGTTTTGGTTGCCATGTTGTTCTTAAGCCTGTTACTCTAACCTTTACCTGGCCAGCACCACAGTCCATTCAGTGTTCAAAGCAAAACAGCACAATTTCTGATATTCTAACCACATCAACCCCCCATGTTACATATACAATATTCATGTTGAGTTGACCTGATTACAAACTTGTGATCCATGGGAATATGCAGAGGAAAGCAGGTAAACTGCAGAGGCCACAAAAGAGTGATTCACTGAAAAGGATAGACAGTGGTTATGTCTCTGTGTTTGCACTCCTACTTCTTTCCTGCTTTTATACTGTCCACTTATGATTCAAGCTGAACTTGAAGAAAGAAGAAGAAGCAAACTAAATGGTGTTACTTTTGATAGCAGCCCTTGTGTCTGTGCACTGCACAAAATTAAAATGTGTAAGCATGGCAAAGACATTCAGTTTGGGGCTAATGAATGCACATGAGGATGACAGAATAGTGATGTCCATTTCAGTACCATGTGCTGCACAAAAAACATATATGCCAGTTGTCAGTAGCATGTTGTTTTTATGGCTGCAAAGTGCACAATTGTGAGAAACATTTTCTTCTAATTCACTCATTTCACTAACATTTTTAGTGTTTAAAATTTATATGAATGAGCCTGGAAAAAGCATGGTGTCACATATTTATATTACACTCTTCTTATTTAAATAAGATGGGAAAACAAGGATCTCCAAGCCTAGATGACAGAAAGTATAACGTACTTGTATAAATGGCAGAGCAGGTATATGGATACACACATAAAATGTGTCCAGCTTGGTGCTCTTGTGAAATTCAAGGCTAAAGTACAAGAATTATGAGACAAATGGACTCAAACTGCAAGCAAGATGTCTGACAGAAGGTATATTTACTGAGTGAAAAGACAACTGTCTCTGGAAGACAACAGGATGTCCCAGTTACTGTATAGCTGTGACTGCTATAACCAAACAACATTATACCTTCGGCATCTAAATGGGTCTACATAGATGTATATTCTGAGTGCCTTACTTAAGGTCTGTCTAGCCAGATAGATGCCCACGTAAGGTATTGGATGACACAGTGCCATCAACTCATTTCTGGTTTACTCAGACTTTGTAGAAATAAATGTACATTTTCTGAATGTTTACTTACATTTTTTAATTAATTCTTATCAGTGCGTCCAGTCCTACCAATAGGTAATTGTCAGATGCTCTCATGAACCTGTATCATTGGTAAAGAAAATCCAGTTTGTTATGAATCCAAGTATAACTGTTTTAGTCTTTCAACTGTCAATGTATTGTGTGGAATTTTAACCATTTGATACAAACCTGACAGACAAGCCTAAATGAGTGGCCAGTCCAAGGAGGAACGGGGAGGAAAGAGATAGAAAGCTAAGCAGAGATGGACTAGATGAAGATGTAAAAGAGAAATTTAGGTGTGGTTAATCTGTGTTAATTTGGAGCATTTACAGAGTGACATTCATCCCTGATGTTCACTGATTAAATGAAAAGGAAGCTCTTTTTTGGATGAATGGAAAAAAATATGTTTATTGCATTAATACAAACAGAGAAAACAGCACAAGGTAGACATGTGCAGTGAGTGATGGCCCTATGATCATTCACCTTTGACTCCAGGATAGTAAATATCCACATACCATTTTGTTTAGCAAGTGTGTGTGTATATATATATATATATATATATATATATATATATATATACAGAGAGAGAGAGAGAGAGAGAGAGGTTCATAGGTAGGTACTAGGCTATTGGCCCTAGGGCCTTTATAACCCTAGCCAAAAAGGTACCCTGCCTTTTGCCACCCAAGAAAATTATTTTCCTGTGCACCTGTCAAGCAGAGCCACAGAAGTGATCCCCGGGGTGAATTTCCTATTTCCCATCCAATCATCAAGATTTTTCCTGAACAGTGCTAATGAGGAGCTCTGTTTGACATAGCTAGGTAGTCTGTTCCAGAGTATGGGAAGTGTCTGGGACAGGAATCTATCCCTCCAGCATGTTCTGTTTATTGTGGTGACAAGGTTTAGGTCCATAGAGCATGTAGCTCAGAGGGATTGGGATTTATTTAAGTTGAGCATGTCCAACAGCTCCGGGTTTAACATATCTTTGTATGTTAGGTAGTGATCGCCTCTGAGTAGGCGATATGTGATATATATGTATATGCTGACAAAAATGTGTGGGAGTGTACATAGAATGTTGAGGGTCCCCCTGTTAGACATGCATTATATGTGTTGCTGCAGAGGTAGACACATTACTTGATGACTAGAGAAACTCATCAGGAAAATGTTTTCTGTACCTCTACAGTGCCAGATATCATGCATATCTAACACCTAAATTCATTGTATACCATTTATCCCGTTAATTCTTTTTTATTTATTTAAGCTTTTCTGTGACTTTAACAATTTTCTTTTTGTGGATTACTCTGTCTGAATCAGCTTTTATGAATGGGCTTCATTACAAAGGAATACGGAATCTTTTTAAATGAGTTTTTTATGGGTTTTTTATATTCTTTTAATGGTTTGGGGTAATTTTCAGAAATGCTGCTTATTCCTTTTAGTGAACTCAGCCAAAGATTTTAAATAAATCTTAGATTAGATGTTTGGTATGATTCATAACTGCAAAGTAGTATTAGATGGAAAGTGTGATTTTTTTTTTATTTTAGGCATTTTTTTGAGTACATTATTCTGTGTGATAGTGTAATGCTTAAAGTGATTTTTATGTAATCTTTACTAAATTTTCACATTATCTTAAAGAACAAAACATTTAGGGAAAGGGTACCAGTGAGAGGAAGGGTTAGGGTCCTAGTCTTGCTTTCAGATTAAACAACATATACTCAAAACAACCATCCAATGATGACAGAGAAATTCAGATCCAATGAGCCACTGGTCACAGACTAATAAAATCCGATGAGTAACACATGCTTTTTAGCATTACAGCTCAAAAATGCTTTTTATTTCTTAATAACAACTCAGACAATACATAATCTGATGATACATACTGACATGTCCCTCGGGTATCCAGAGAACAGAACCATGTACCTTCTGAATACAAATAACTGACATCAACACATTGCTTGGTCTCAGTACTGGTATCCTCACTAAGTATTACTGGCCAGTAATGAGGTATGAAGCAAGCATGCTAACCTACTAACTGGAGCACTAAACTAATCGCAAAACTGGAATCTAAGCTAGCCACAAACTGGAATGAAAAAATCTACAGCATGGTTTATTTACTTATTTATTTGGTTTCTTATTTGCTTGTTAACTGTAGAGGTTATACAGATCATAGGGTATTTTTCAACCATAACCCATGCATTGTCTGGTGCAGTGAAAAGAACATACATAAAGCAAAAATGAATTATATATTCACAACAACAGCGAATGCAATATACGTAGGTGTAACAATTTTGTTGAGATAGAAATTTCTTAGGTGTGTACATAGCCTTAATATTTTTCAGGTTTCTCATTTGTCAAGTTCCACTAGAAATTATTGTACTATAAAAGCAATGAGGTTTAAACTGAGTCTTATAATCTTAATCAGATCTCTCTGAAACAGTTCAATTTCCATTCCATGAGACAAAAATCTCTGAGCTCAGTTTGAAAGTACAGTAATGTCTGTTACTGATTTTAGGAAGGCTGTTGTGGCAGGATGGGACAAATTTGGGGACTTTTTTCCTACACAGAGCTGATTCACATTCCACCCCTGGATATCACCTCTAGAAAGTAAGGCAAAACTGATCATTACCCTTATAAGCTGTAATGAGGTAGTCTCTGAATCTTGTCAAGATTTAGCTCTCCAGCTTTGCTCTCAAAATGAATTTCTTGGAATCTATGTCTCAGATATACAATAACCAAGTTATAATCAGTAACCCAATCATAATATATATAATGCAAGCTTCCTGAGGGCCAGTATGTCATAAGTTTGACAACAAAACCTATGAACCTTTGTACATATAAAAATGAAAATGTTAACAATAATGCATTACTATAACAATTTCTATCTTGATAGTAAAGCCTTTGCTGTCCCCCATAGTGACTTTTTAGACAAAGTTTCCATTCTGACATTTCTATATAAAAAAAACCCTCAAACTCAATTTCAGGTAACATCATGGCAGTACTACCTAGCCCTAGGAGTCTAAACAGAAAGATGCCAAAACATGAAGTTCACCTGCAACTCAAACATATTCATGTCTCTGTAGTTACTGAGGCATGGCTTCAGTGAAATGACAGCACTCCCTCTGTACCAGGGTGTAATGCCTATCGCATCTTCAGGCCCTTTGGTAACTTTAGTGAAGTAACTGTATTCATCTGAAACACCATCACCTCACAATAAATTTCACACAACCCTAACTTGAGGCTCTTTGAGTACCAAATCAGCCTTATCAAATCCAACTACTACTTCTTTACTAGTTAGAGATTCCTATTAATGTCCCACAGACATCATGGACATTAGCTTAATACCACTGAGGAGTTAAATGTCAAATCAAATACCTTCTCAGTAGGGGACTTCGATTACCCAATCAGTGACTGGCACACTAACACCTCTTAAAATGGATAGGATCAGCATTTCTGAGACTTTGTTAATACCAATGCAATGTAGAAAATTGTAAAATTACCCACTCAAGGCTCTAATATCCTTGGTCTGGTTTTTATCAACCTACTCTCCACCAGTACCTAACCCTGCATCTCTTTATCCCTGGTTAAATCTGACCACAACTCAGTCATCCTCTTTCCTAAGCCTATACTTATCACCCTACTACCAAATGAGGCTAACTTAATGGACTTCTCCAGAAGAAAACCTGCTTCTACGTGTAGAAGACCTATGCAAAATTTTCAACAATCCTTGCAACTGGACCCAACTGAGAGAGTTGTTGCATACACCTCCAATTTTTACCAGCACCTAAATATCTGGGCAGAAACATTCATATCCATCCAACTTAAATTTAATGGTAAATCCAAGACTAAACATATCTGATGGAATTCCTGTTCTAATAAACTGTACAATAAAAAAGGAAAATAACTAAATGCTGTAAGAAATCCCCATTCCCCTGCCTCAAGACTGCACAAGAACATGTCAGGAAGAAACAGTAGAGGACTATTAGATAACGTAACTCAGAGTATGAACTTAAGGCTGCTACAGATACAAAAGGAAACTGCAAATCTTTCTTCATTTATGTCAGATAATTAAGGAATAATGTCCAACAGTGGACTGAGTTCATCCATAATATCACACATTCCACTCCCAGGGATTTAGTCTTTATATAATTGTAGATAAATTCAGTGGTAAATTGACCTCACCTACCCACTTTTTTGTTTGATTGTTTTTCAGCCCCCTGACCAGCAGCTTACCTTCCAGGTCATCCAATTGTCCATTATTTCCTCTTTGACTTCCAGGGATGAGTATCAGGTTGACTGGGGAGAGAGAGAGAGAGAGAGAGAGTTGTATGGAGACTGACAGTTTTTGGTGCCATAACTGCCCATGCCAGTTTCAGGCTTGCATCTGGCATAGTCAATAAAGTAAATGTCCCCACCTCTGTGGCAATGTGCATATCTGGAGGCACCACCTTCAAGAAGCATGTAATAAGACACTACGAGGCCTCACTCCTCTTTTGCAATAGCACAACTTTTCCACTGCAGACCAACCCCCTTCATTCATGTATGCATTCTGCTGTGAGCTTTGGTGCCATTTGAAACAGTGGCTGCACTTTTTCATGACACTCAGTCCTTATCCCCTCCCCCCAGGAAGAAGTGAACAGGCACAGTCCCTTAATTCTTCTCCCTTTTCTCGTTAGCTCCTACAGTTCTGAGGTTGCTAGTCAAATCATGTTTGCCTTGGTCATAGGCAGGGCTTATTCCCTCTATGTCGCAAAGCCATCACATACCCACATTGCTGCCCTCACTATCCCTGAAAATTTAGTTTCCTCCCTAAAATCACATTGGAACAAGTCTAAAAATCACTTTCAAAGGCTAAAAGTAATACTTCTTTGGGACCATATAACATATCAGGCTGCATTCCCATCAAAACCAATGATGGAAATCAGTAAACTATTCAACTTCAGTCTATCTACAGGGTATGCACCTGTGACTTCCCTACACAAGAGTGGCCACTCTACAGACCCAGGTAATTATAGGCCAATTAGTCTCACCAGTCCTATATGCAAATACATGGAACGTATCATAGCAGAACTCATTTGTAATTTCATAGTTTCATAAATATTCCAAGGCTTTTGAGTCTTATGATAATTTACATATTGACAATACCTTCACTCAGGCCCATACCTTTCAACTGTACCGAATTCCTTGGACTTTGCCAGTTTTGAGGGCAAAATAATGAGGTGCCACAAATTCCTGAGTGGTACCATCAAATCCCAATTTTACTTTTTTTCTTTATTTACAATTTTTAGTTACCTCTTACATCATCACGCATCACAGGAGCATGTGTGATGAAGTCAATGTTGTGAGACAGTGCCTGGCTGTCTGTTAGAGACTCAGATGAGAGCTTTCAAAGAAAAAGTTGTTTATGGCCGCACTTTCTCCATCCTTCATTCATTCATTCACAGGTAATGCCCAACATGAAACTATTCCAGAAAGATTGAAATTTTACATCATACGCACTTTTAATTCACTAAGCAGAGTTAAGCACACAAGGTTAAGTAACTATGCCAGTTTCTGTCAAATTCTTACAGCCATCGGGGAAAGTATACAGCACTGATGGGAAGGTTAAAATGTTAAAGTCTCCTTCAAAACCATCAGCTATCTGTTTACTGCTAATTTACCATTACTGTGATTTATGCATTTCATAACAGCCAAATAATTCTGCCTCCATCACACACCAAACAATATTGATTTTATTTACAGGATTTAAGCAGTGCAAATTAAATGCAGCATTCCTTCTTTCTCTAATATTAAGCTGACAGATATACACCAAAATCTCATCACCTTAGATGTTGGATTAATACAAGTAATTTTCTGTCACATTAAGCACATCACACAGAACTTGAGAAAGGCAAGAAATGTGGAAAATGCATAAATATAGTTGCAAGTATAGAAAACTTCTGAAAGAACCTCATGTTGATCAGGAACAAATGCAGGAATGATTAAGGAGAGGTGAATTCAAACCAAGAGATGAAAGGTTAATATTGGCAGCTCAAGATAGTGAGTTGCGTACACATGGTTTACGAAGTCCAGTGAACATGTGGGAGAAACAGGCAAATGTAGGTTTTGTAAAACCAAATTGGAAACAGTTGCACACCTTGTTGCTGGTTGTGACATAATAATGGCAGAAGGACTGTATACTGAAAGGTATAATAATGTGGTGAGATTGTTGCACTGGGAATTGTGCAAACATTATGATCCTGAAGTGGCTGAAAAACACTGGAAACGAACCACAAAGCATCATAGAAAATGAAGAAGTTTGCATCACATGGGATCATCCATTACCAACAGTTCAAAAGATAGATGCTAGAAAACCAGATATAGTGGTCCATGAAAAGAAGACAAAAGTAGCATTGATCATTGAAATCACCATATCCAGTGACTACAGTGTCTTGCGTACAGAGAAACACAAAGTCATCAAGATCTGCAGGCAGAAATGAGAGCAATGTGGAAGAAAGATACCCACACAGTTCCAGTAGTAGTAGGAGCAACGGGCCTTATAAAAACGAATCTACAATCATATTTAGATATGTTACCAATACATGTAACCCCATACAAATTGCAGAAGGAGTTATTACTGGGCATATTGTGGGTGCTGCGAAGAGCACTTTTGGCTGACATCAAAGACTGAAACAATGCTAATTTCATGAACTTTAATCATACTTTGACTTAGGAATGGGGTCCATTCCTGTCATGGTATTAGAAACCCAGAAGACTTGGAGAAATTAAACAGCTTGAGACAACAAAATTTGTCAGCATTTTCTTGCTGTAAATACTCTGTTCAGTCGGTGTAAAACAAACCAGAAACACCAAAACGTGGGTGCACATTACCAATAGTTTCTGGGCACGCTCAAGCTGTCAGACACAGGAAAGACACAGAACAGAAGGTTGTTTTGACAGCAGAGCTCTCTAGGGGAGGGAATGCAAAAATGTACAGAGCAGAGAAGTAGCAGCAGCCGGATAAGCATGTGAGGCTAAGACCATTAAAACAATCGTTTACATGTGATTTGGGCTTTCTGGCTTTCCGTGCTGTTCAACTAGCACCAATTTGGACTATTGCTTCCAGAAATAGAATAAACCTCCTTTTGTTCTTTTATAGTTTATTTTCCCATCAAGTAGAAAAAAAAGCAAAGCCATGCCCGAATCATTATTGCATAGTAGAAGAAAGAAGCAGTCATTGTGCAGTCGCTCATGACAATGTTCTGTACATTTGGGGTGGTTATGTGGTAAGTGGGCTTACAAGTTAAGTCAGTGTGCTGGTCAAAAGTTAGTTTGCTAGTAACATATATTTATAGGGATTGCAAGTGCACTTGACTTTGTAGCACAAATACGATCTTGTAAATTAGGACTTGCTTAACTTGACTGTCCTTTCCACAAGCAGAGAATAATTATGTATTACACACACTTGGCTGAAGTATAGCCAGAAATTTATAATTTGTACTTAAACCTTATGCTGTTATGCCTACTCTGCCCACTTAAAGTAACCCAATACCATATATCTGTCCAGCAAAACAAAAACAGGAACACAAGAAAAGCACTCACGTTGTCCCTCTATGCTGAGGAGCTCAATGAGAACCACTAATAAAAAATTCACAATATCTTGAATTCACTTAAAAGACCAAGGCAACAACGTGGAAGTATTAAAAATCAGTTTTATTTTGAACACAAAAAGACGGTTAAGCTCTTTTATCCTGAAATAAATGAAGTCCATTTTTTCAGGACAAAAGCACTTAACTGTCTTTTTGTTGTCTCTGTCTTTTAAGTGAATTCAAGATGTTGTGAATTTTTTTATTAGTGGTTGGGGTTTGTTCTCACTGAGCTCCTCAGCAAAGTGGGACAACGTGAGCATTTTTCTTGTACTCTGCCCACTTATTTAAAAATGTACTCAAAACTCAAAGTGTTGCCTCTATACACTCTACTGAGATAAAGGACTGGGGTAAAACATCCTACATCATATGCAAAACGTACACCTATATGTGTGTTTGTGTTTGTGTGTGTGTGTGTGTGTGTGTGTGTGTGTGTGTGTGTGTGTGTGTGTGTACACACACACGTGTATACATTATACATATACATATGAAGGGGTCTGATAGTGCTAATGATCTATGCAAAGTGATCAAGAACATTTTTATTTTACAATGTTACTCCTTTGTTATTACTGTAACGTATACAGTATACGTAAATTTTTGATTAGTTGTCTGTTAAATGTAGCTCTGTTCTGTGAAGCTGGAGCATACCTCTCAAGTATTAACTGTACAGATTTTAGCCTCATGTTTTTGGTCTATTTCTCATAAAATTGTGGTTTTCTGGAAAATCATTGATTCAGCAAAATGCTCCATGTAAGCATTGGAAACCCACAGAAGTTCACCAAATCTTTGTATCCATGGCTTCTTTGCTTTCACTTCATTCGTTTTGCCCTCAGTAATCTTTATCTGCAGCAGTCTCACAACAAAGACTAGGAAACCATCCTTAGCAGTGTTTTTCTAAGTCCCAGGGGTGTCGAATTACATATGGTGAGATCTGCTGTGAAGGAAGCAGGAACTCACTTTCTTGTTTTGGCATTTATTTTGCTATGGCTGATAGAGTTGTTACCTACCTGCACATTCACAGACATACTGAAACAAGTGAGTGTGAGTAGTAAAAGCTGAATTTGAACAGACTACTTAAAATCACAAGGTACAGAACACAGCCTGAATCACACATGCCAGGAGATGTTGTTTTACAATTGTGACAGTACACATTTGAATGGATGACATCACCATTCTTTCATATGTTGATGTTCATCTAAAAGGTATGAAGGTGGCTTAAGTGCACAGTAACACTACATGCATTAGAAGCCTTCTCTACACACCACAACAGACAAACACACAATCACAGTACTCAGTCATTCCTGGATTAAAAATTCCTATCTAAACTTACGCAGTCAAGAGAGGACAGCTGTGACAGCCAGCACCACAGGATAACTCAGGCATCCACTGTAATGTAGCTCATTTTTGATAGCATGAAATAAGTATTGTGTTTCCAAAGCAATTTATTGCCTGGTGATAAAAGTAATTTGTACAGTAAACCTCTGCCAGTAAAAATATATCTCCAAAGTGGAAGTTTACAGAAGGGTGTTGTCAAAGACTCAAATGTACATGAGTTAACTAATGTTGGATTTGAACCTCCTATCTATCTATTTCGACAATCTAGAAAACACAGAATTAGCCAGAAGTGTACAGGATAAGTTTGAGTTATAAGGCCACACTGTACTTTAGAAATGATGATCTCATATCTCATCAGTGTAATGCAGAGAAGATGTTTGTGGTCAAAGTGGGATACAGGGATGGAGGCATCCTCTTCCATGTTAAAATCTTCCCCTAACTGGAAGTTGATACAGCACTTCTGTTCAGAAAGCTATATGTACCTGACATTGGAACCAAACACACAAGGTCCCCATTGTGAGATTTCAACATCCTACCTATTCTTACTTAATCTACAGAACACAGTATTAGCCAAAAATGCTGTAGGAGAAGCCTGACTCTTAAGGGGAGAGAGACCTCATCAGTGTGTTGCTGAGAGGATGATTGTGTTAAAAGTGGGATAAAGTGCAGAGGAAGCTGTGTCCACAATTAAAATTGATTCTACTGCGTGAAAGTGGTCGCAGCACATTTGACATTGAGGCATAACTTACCTGTCACTAGAATTCCACCCACCCCCCACACACAAGTTCACCATTGTGAGAATAGAGCCTTCCACCCATCTAGTCACATAATCTAGAGAACTCAGTATTAGCCCCAAGCACCACATGTGAAAGTATACATTTGTATTTAGTAAAACTTCACTGTTTGAAGCATCTGGCAGTGTACATCACAGGTTTTGGGACAAATGCATATGTGTGGACAGGCCAGTGTAACAACACTGTGCTTGTCCCATGTCATGACATATTTCTCTGCTAATATTGCTATACAGTCATCACAAACAAATGGCAAGAGCATTACAAAACAAGACAGATAACCAAACAAACTGAGAGGTAATGCTCTTGTTATATTTCTCTATTGTCATTCACATACATTGTGTTACAGTGAGAGACATGTACTTGCTTCACAGTATGGGATGTCAGTGAAAATCACAACTCTAAACTGGTGGAATGTCACTCAAGCATTCCTGCCAATTCATTCCGGGATGATTGCATGGAAATGCTAAACATTTATAGTGCCACTGTCAGTTGGCTTGTCTAAACTTGCACAACGTGCATTGGCAATATAAACATACATTTCCTAAATGTGACACTGCAAATCAGAATAAAAGTGATGGGTTGTGTGTGAATAGGTTACTCAACAATGTAACACAGTTGCAAGTGTAACCATTGCAGTGCAGAGATACATTAGCAAACAAACTTAGTTGAGTCAACATCATTCCGAAATTCAGATACCTTGTTTTCAAAATTCACTGACATACAGACATTGTACAACCTAAACGAAGAATTTTTTATTGAAAATATTTTTTTTATTCTCTGGCTGAAGTGCAGCACTGGCAGACTCAGCTGCACTGCTGATGGCAAAGCATTAGTGCATGTGTAATAACAACATGAGGTATTGAACTCAGAATGGGAATTAGCAGTACTCTGTGTTGCTCTGTGTTGACCTTCACATAAATAAGCAGTATATATATATACAACTATGTCTAAATCTAATGGAATACAGAACAGATATGTGTTATGTACATGTTACATGTATCATGATTTACACATTTGTCATGACTGGTGCAGTTCTTCAATCCTTATATGTATGCTGCAGGGCAGAAGCATAACTATTTCAACTAGCACCCTATGCCTGTACCATGAACCAGTGCCCCACCCCCTCAGTTCTTCAAGTGAAAAGCACAATGGCACTAAATATACAGAACCAACTGATATTGACAACATCTTGGCAGATAGGTTCAATGCTAACTTCACCCCCCCCCTCACCCCCTAAAGGGCCCATCTCAATACCGGAAGAATACCAAGTCCCAGTAATCATGGCTGCACAGGTAAAAATGCACTCTCCAAAGCCAAAAATACAGCATCCATGGGACCAGACAACATCCCGGGCTGTGTTCTGCATGAACTACAAAATGAACTGGCACCTCACCTAAGTACCATGTTCAATCATAGCCTCACTTCAGGCTTTGTGCCTACTCAGTGGAGCACAGCTACAGTTATCCCACTCCACAAGGGGGGATCCACCACGGACCCCGGGAACTACCGCCCTATTAGCCTGATGAGCCTGATCTGCAAAGCCATGGAATGTATCATCATGGAACTTATAAACAAAGACATAGGTAACCTTCAAACTCTGGACCCCACCCAGTTTGGGTTCATGAAAGGCAGATCATGTCTCCCAAACCTGAATGACTTCTTTAAAGCAGTCACCAGAGCCATAGATGAGGGTATAGTGGTTCACACAGCTTATCTAGACCTTGCCAAGGCATTTGCCACCATCCCCCAGTCTGAAATCATAGATAAACTCACTCAACTGGGCATAAATATCTATGTCACGCAGTGGGTTGCCAACTGGCTCACTGACAGAACCCACATCATGAAAGTACCTGACTCCAAATCCAACTACAAACCAGTGACAAGTGTAGTACCATAGGGTTCAGTCCTGGGTCCACTCCTGTTTGGCATCTACTTCTCTGAAGTTCAGGCCAACAAAGAGGATCTATGGCTAACAAAGTTCACAGATGACTGCAAACTGGGAGCCATTACTGAATCCCCAAATGATGTGGACATTCTACAAAAGGGCCTCACTGAGACAGATGCCTGGCCTCAAGCTCAATGCCAAAAAATGCATAGTCATCCCCTTTGGGAAAAACCCTGTGCCCATGAACTACAACATAGGTGGTAGTCCACTTAACACTGAAAGTGTGATAAGACACCTAGGGACACAGGTGAACAGTAGTCTCTCCTTTGATAACCACATCGCCACAGTAGTCAGGAAATCCTTCTACATGGCACACCTCATCAGAAAAGGTTTCTCATCTAGAAAAAAGGAAGTCATTGTTCCTCTCTACTCATCCCTCATTAGACCTATTATAGAGTACAATGCCCCATTTATGTACCTCAAAAGACATTTACAACAACTGGAAAGGCCACAGAAATACCTCATAAAGAGGATCACTGGCCTTAAACAGATGTCTTATGCAGACCGTCTCAAAAAACTCTAGCTCTACTTCATTGCATATTGCCTACTCAGAGGCAATCTCTGTCTAACATACAAAGCCATGTCAAACCCAGAGCTGTTGGACATGCTACACTTACAGAAATCCCAATCCCTCCAAGCCACATGCTCCAGGGACCTAAACCTTGTCACCACAATAAACAAGACATGCTGGAGGGATAAGTTCCTGTTCCAGAGACTCCCCATGCTTTGGAACAGACTGCCCATTCATGTCAAGCAGAGCACCTCATTAGCCCTCTTTAAGAAAAATTGTGATGATTGGATGGGAAATAGGAAATTCACCTTGGGGATCACTTCTGTGGCTCTGCTCGAGAGGGGCATAGGAAAATAATTTTTGGGTGGCAAAAGCCAGGGAATCCTTATGGCTAGGCTTGTACAGGCCCTAGGGCCAATAGCCTAGTACCTACCTATGAACCTATGAACTAATAATAATAATAATAATAATAATAATAATATTTTTTTTTCTTTTAAACTGTGGCAAACTGCTTGCTACAAATGTGGCAAGCAGTTGCCATAGTTTATACCCTGCCTAAATGGAGTACTACTGTGGTTGTGTTTTAGTTAAAAAAAATTCTTACAAATTATATAGTGAAGTGCTTGCTGCAAATGTAGCAAATAGTTGCTACAGTTTATAACCTGCTTGCACAGAACCCTATGGTGATCACTTTTTATTTTAAAAAATCCTTCTTATAAACTGTAGCAAACTGCTTGCTACAAATGTAACAAGCAGTTGCTACAGTTTATACTCTGCCTGTATAGAGCACTACAGAGCTCAGGTTTTAGTTAAAAAAAGAAACAGAGTGTTTTTTTTTTTTTTTTTTTACTTTTAAAGTGTAGTAAATAGTTGTTACAGTTTAGACAACGCACAGAGTACTACAATGGTCAGGTTTGACTGCAAATGCAATACTGGCTTTTGCATTAGAGATCAGGATCAGCTGATTGCATTCCCCCAACATTTTGCACCCAGAGCAGTTTCCCTTCTCATCCCACCCTAGCTATACTACTGTTATACAAGTATGAGGGACCAAATGTAAGTACTGGTGGAAGTATAGCTTATGGAAACAGTTTTGAATCAAAGAGGTTTATCTGATGACACAGAAGAGGTGAGAAAAAGTGGACCATTCATGACATGAATACACATACAGATATAATAAGAGATTATTCTATGGTTCATTTCTGCACAAATTTGTGCTGTGTTACTCATTGCTTTATCATTCTGCTTATTCAAGCTAGATATGTACAAGACATTCTTCACAACAGGGAACAAACACATTAATACAGCAGCTGGGTAATGGTCTGTTAAGAAAATGTGTAGACAACAGTTACACCCACAGGAGTCATAATAAACATTCAAAAATACTTTGGCCTAAATCTGGATTCAAAGGTTGATAGTATTCCAACAAAAATCTACAGACTAGAGTATTATCTAAACACACACTATATAGCAACTTCTACTTCACAACGTTCCAATATGACAACAGAATGCAGAAAAGGAGAATGCATGTATTACTCTTCATTACTCTCATGACAACTATATGCTGTACATTCAACTCTTCAGCTTGCTCAATAGAATATTAGCCTGGCTACATATACTGTAGCTAAGCACAGAAGCATGCAGTGCTACAGAATAATATAGCCAAATGAAAAACTCACAAGATGTTGCCACAAGCTTTATATTTCCATCTAGCCTGAGCTGCAGTTGGTGCTCAGTGCCAGACATTGCGCAAATGCAAAGTAGAAAGACCAATGATACAATACACAGAGAGGAGAAGAGAGATGCAGGGACCAAGTAGCTTCTGACAGAAGTAGGACAATGGTGGCTTATAACAATATGCAGACAACAGCTACACATAAAACTGTATGCTAAAAATGGTTGGTAACAGTTAATTAATGCCTGGATTAGAACCCATGAAAGTATGCAAAAAATCTCTCTGCAGATCTGAGTATTATCTCATCGCACCATAAAGGATCTCCTACTTCAGATACTTTAAATCTCAGAATTGAAGGACAGTGACAACTTACTGAATTAGAAAGGGTGAACAGAGAGAGGGAGAGAGAGAGAAGGAGAGAAATCACAACAGTATTTTTTTCTGTGACGTAGGACCATTTGTATGGTGTGTTACTCTTACTTATTTCCTCATTATTAATCTGTTATGGTCTGAATCCTCATTATTACTCTGTCATGCTCTGTACAATAAAGTGCTTGTTATAGTGTGCAAGAAGGGGCAGGAGAATACAACACACATTGACATAAGCAGTATGGGGGGGGGGGGTTTCTAAGTCTCCTTGTTGAGGATGGAATGTTTTTGTAAACGCTTTCTTACTGCACTATTCAAATGGTAAGTTGCTGAAATGTTAGAAAGAAGGGAGATAAATAAAGACATTCGTAGTTAAACATATGATAGGAATATAAAATGCCATGACATAATTTGACCTATAGCTGTAATCAAACCCATGACACTATATAAAGCCATCAATTTACAGAAATGGGGATTATCTAAACATGCCACATACAAACTGTTAGTTTATCATATCCAGCAGCCCAAGAACTGCTACAGTAGCTTCCACAGTGGTACCGTTAGTTTGCCTTTACTCGGTATTCCCATAGTGCAGCAGATTTAAGCACATTTGCATGAAAATAACTAGACTCGTACCTCTCAAATGTCCAGATTTTTTATTCAAATTTTTGGTCTGTTCTTTGTACAATTTGTGTTTTTCTGGATTTTTTGGCAAATCTGCGAGGATTGAATTTGCTAAATAATAACAAGCATTTGAATTTCAGACTCCATATCCTTCAGAAAATGTATGGTAACACAAGACCTTTTATTCTAGCAACTTTCTAAGTTTATAAGAGCAATATTTAAAATGTGTCCCTATTTTTGGGGCTTTATTCCCCCATTATTTTTGGCTTTGTTCAGATTTTTTGTGTCAAGAGGTTGAGAGCTATAAGTCCGGACTTCTGTGGCTGAAATTAAAATCTGAAGTTTTTGCCATAAGAAGTTAAATGGCCTTCACCATCACGCAACATTG
>NC_056725.1:1302891941-1302914441 GCF_019279795.1 Protopterus annectens
GTATTATTCTTAGTAGCTGTTGGCCTACACATGTATAGCTTAGTTATTTATTGACCATGCAGTATTTTTCTGCATAATGATGGCAGTTTAATGGAAATTTCAATCTTGAAAGCTGACCAATTTGTTCAAAAGGCTGTTGTATTAATTATTTCAAGACCATGAGTTTTTGCATTATTAGCACAGACAGTGTTGTTAAAGCTCTGATGTCTACCTGACTGTCTTCCCCAGAAGAGGATATCATACCAAAAACAGTTAACCATTTTACCTTGATGCTATACATTATTTTTGTAAATGCTGCAATGTACTACGAAGTGACAGAAATATTGTCCTGCTATGAATTTATTACCAAGTTCTTTCTTTTACATGAGGAGAGGGAGAAAATCTATGTATTGAGTTGTGTGCACTCATATATGAAGCCTTCTTTTTTTATGTATTTTGTGTATAATGGATGGATACTAAGGCCTATGACATCCCTAATATTTCCCCTGTTGGTCTCTAGAAAGTACCTGTAGTTGATATACATAATGCTGCATGTAACTTTGTTTCCACTGGGATGGGTTCTCCAGAATTTCCCTAATGACTCAGAGGTAATATATTTCCCATAGTGTTTCCCTGTCTGCCCAATATTTCTCTAAAATTTCTGTGTCGTGAAAGTGCTTGAGAGGACGGGCACCATCTTCATGTTCACCTTCATGAAACAGTGACATATGCACTGGTTGGGTCATGTCTCATACATAATGGATGGCTGAATACTGAAAGACCTCCTTTTTGGAGAGCCAGAGTCTGGAAAGAGGCTGAAAGGGCAACCCAAATTACTCTACAAGGGCATATGCAAGTGTGACCTGAGTGATCTCTCCGTCAGTGCGAACCTCAGACAAGTATGGCTGGAAAATGGGAAGTGAAGGAAGTTCTTACTACATATGAAACCACCTTGGCAAGGAAAGCAGAGGTTAAGTGAGCCCTCAAGAAAATCCATGCCCATGATATCAGACCAGCATCTGCCTACTGCTGCTTAGAATGCAGAATGGACTACCACTCCTGCATTAGATTACACACTCACAGAAGGCACTGCATGATTAGTCAAACAGAGGTACAAACCTATGATCCTTTTAGATCAAAAAATACCTACAGCATTAAACTTAGTAAGGCCTTATGTTTGGACAATCCAGATCCTATATCCTAGCTCAAAAGAACAATTTTCTTTGTTACAAACATTTGCTTCCGGAAGTATTCAGTAGGGATTTTTTTTAAAATTTGCCAGCTTGTTACATTCCCGAAAGAAACATGCTCTCAATTATCTCTCTCTTTTCCATCCCACCTCCAGCATTAGCCACCTACCTGAAGAATGATTCTCTGAAGTCTGCTTGCTATATAAAATTACCATTTCAAACTGTTAAAAGTCTGCTTGCTATATAAAATTACCATTTCAAACTGTTAAAGCAAAAATCTTAAATCTTCTGTGCTTTATTTTATACTTGGGAGCCATAAAGGTGTTCTCTGATTGTTCCTTTCTACATTCCATTTTCTCTTCCTAATCTCTTCCAACCTCTTCTGATTAAGCCTTATAGTTATCATGCAATGTTTATATGTCCTGCTAATTATCACTTTTTAACAGCAGCTTCTGTTCTAGAATCAACTAAAAATACTACCCAACCTGGACTTTCATTAAACTATCCACTATCCATTCCTCTTTCCCAAGAGATAAATTAAAATTAGTGATGTATAACTAATCAACATGGAAGCCTCCAAGAATAGATGGTATTTTTGGAAGTTTGGTAGTTGGGAGGGAAGAAAGTGATAAAGATCTGGAAGACTTTGATTCCAAGATAGCTGCACATTTAGTAACAGCTTAATTCTGGATCTCCCAATCTGAAAACAGAAACTTAGCAAAGAAGGCCAGTGGACCTAGATTTCTGGGTAAATTTCAGTAACTGGCTAGTAAGCAGATAGCCTGGATGCCAGGCAAAAAAGAGATACAAAGGATCTGGAGAAAAATCAGCTACAAAATGTTAAAACGAACCACAGACTGAGAGGAGTACTGCAGTGGTTCAGCAAGAAACACTACAAGTTCCAGACATGACTTCCAGCAACCTACAGGAGAGTATAAAGCAGCTGCACACAGACCCTGTTAAAATAAACAAAATGCTGAAGGAATATATGAAGACAATCTCTAAAAAGCTGGAAAAAATGGAAGAAGCTTTAAACAGATATTCAGATAAGGTGACAGAACTGTAAAGTTCAGAGGTTGAAATGAAGAAAAGGCTGGCTGAATATGAGACTGCACAAGAACAGATGTTTAAAAAAATAGAATTAGAAGACAGTGCACAGGGAAAACCTGAGATTATATGTTGTACCAGAGAAGTTGAAAGGAACAGATAGTATTAATTTTATGAAAGCACAAATAAGCAGCTGAACTGGTATTCCACAACAGGAACTGTTAACTGAAATGGAATATCATGTGTATGCTCCAAATCTGGTTACTAAAGACAACCTAGACCTTTAATAGTAAAACTGCCATCTTATCGACAGAAGGAGGGGATTCTGACAAAACTGTAGCAGAAAGATAAAGTGCTAAAAGTGGGAGATAGCAGCATGTTTGTGGAGAATGATTACTCAGTGTACACCAGGCAGAAGAGAAGTAAATATATTCCATTATTTAGGGAATGTCAAAAAGCAGAAGTGGGATTTAAATTGCTGTACCCGGCCATCTTCAAAGTGTTTTTTCCCTGGAGGGGCAAAATCATTTTTTAATGAAGTACATGCTAAGGAAGAAAAAGCTTGTCCAACAAAGGGTGAGCTGTGAATCAAAAGGCGGTTCTGCTTCATGTTCTTCTGATGCTAAGGACTACAGAGAGACTGAGCCCATTTAATCTTTTCCACTGTTTCAATTCCCTGAGAGAAGGAAGAAAACATCAGAATCTATTATAAGAACCTGGAATATGTTGGAAATGAAACAGAGACAAAATCTAGGAGATAGAGATGAATAGGATTAAAGCTAGTAACTTGGAAATCAAAAACTCTGGGATGATAAAGCAGTAATTATATTTATGAAACATGACAGAACACAAAATATGAAAATATCGGACTTCCTTGGACTTTGTTAAACTTGTAGTGAACTTTAAAGCATATGCCCTGCTTCATGTTGTTAATGTTTGGAGAATAAAATCAGTAACTTGTAAATAGACAAATGTGGGCTGACAAAGCTATAATAATATTTGTAAAACATAACAGAAAAAGAGGATTTGGAAATATTGGATTTTTGTGGACTTGGCTAAATTTGGAGGGGGGCTCTAAAGCATATGCCCTACATTATGTCATTAAGCTTCAGAGAACTACTTTGGAAAGGGAAGGAGAAGGGAGAAAGTTAACTGTAAGCAAGACAATGTTTTTCTCTTAATGGTAATGTTTAAATGTTGCATGATTTTTTAGCAAGCTATGAAGTAAAATTCAGTTCTTTTTTTAATGTAATGGGGATATTAATATAAACAGGGGCTTTTTTTCTCCATTCTTCTCCCCTTTTACCTGTTCAGTTTTAAGAATTGTAGGCAGTGCAGTGTGAGAAAAGAAGGAAGGAAGGGTCTGGTTGAGAGAGCATGGCAAAACAAAAAATAGTGTGCTTTTTCTCATGCCTGCATAGGGAAATGATTGGGTTAACCCTGGGATTTATCCAGCAACAAGTATCTTACAAAACATATAAATGAAAAAGAATATTGAATATTATAAGTTTTGTTTCTGGTAAACAAGGTATCCTTAGCAGTTTGTGTCTGGTTTGCAAGTCAATAGAAGACAACCTGATTAAGAGAAATGGCTTGGGCAAATGTTGATTGAAAGCATTCAAGTCTTTTCTTAGCTGGGAAAGCTAGAAAGATAAGACAAAAATCAGATAGCATTTACTAAAAGCACAGGCTGTATCATGCATCTTAGCATGAATGACCTTTCTTTTTGTGTGTATCTAGGCTGTGGGTATGGCTATCATTTTAAAACATTTGTTCTTATTGTGCACATTGTTTTGTGTGTTATTACTAAGTTATTAGGTTTTGGGGGGTATTGGGTGTGTGTGTGTGTGTGTGTGTGTGTGTGTGTGTGTGTGTGTGTGTGTGTGTGTGTGTGTGTGTGTGTGTATTTTTGTTTGAGAGTTTTCAATAAAACAAAATATTCTGCAAGATGTGACATAGGCTCAAATGGAGACAACAAGAAACAATTGTATAAAATATTAACCTGCCAAAAGGTGCATGCATTGAATACAAAAGTTGGAACCATACATTTAACAAAAAAGTTGTTATACAGAAATGGTGGGAAGAATAATCCCTCAAGAACATGATTCTTTCTATAATGTATTTAAACATTAATGGTCTCACAGATACATACAAAAAAAGGAGTAGTGAATTATTTTAAAGACTGTAGAGTGCAAGTAGTTATGCCCTAAGAGATACACTTGGAAAGAACTGAACATGTGAATTTTATAAAGAAATGTTTTCAGGATGGTTATTCAGCAGAATATCTGGGACAAAGGAAGAGAGGAATACTTATATTAATTGCAACAAGAGCTCCAATCATAATAGAAGAAAATATAAAAGACAATAATGGAAGATTTATATGTAGTATTAAGGGGCTACTGGCAAGAGAGAAGGATTACACTGGTATATATTTATATTCTATCGAAAACTGCTATAATGGAGCTTAAGAAAAGTCTAGGAGAAATAATCAGCTTTCAGCAAGGAATATAACTTATAGGTGGGGACTAGAATTTGATCTGCAACAGTGAAGATGTTTCTGGGGAAGCCCACAAGGGAAAATATAACAAAGCGGAGTAGATTTTTAAAGAAATTTATGCAAACATTTGGCATGGAAGATGTGAATTCCGTACTAGGAGTTCAGAGTGAATTACATATTATTCTCCAAGTTTCAGAAACTGAGCTAGGCTAGACAGGATATAAATTTCACAGGAACATGTGCATTTAATTGAAGATCTTGATACGCCCCCAATAAATATTTCAGATCATGCACCAATAATAACTAAAATAAAAACATAGGGTAATGAAATAAAAATGAGACACTGGTGATATACCACCTATCTGTTCAAAAGAGAATTTCATGAAAGAAGAAGGAAGTTAAGGAATGGGCAGTGGAAATTATTCAGGAGCTATTAGAGAAGATAGAAATTTCTTCAGAAAATATAGCTAGGTAGTGGGATAAAATTAAAGTGGAATTTAAAAATAGAGTGGAAATAAAAGAAGTAAAATGAATTACTTAGAGGGACTGACAAGTGTTAAAGTACTGTAAAATAAGGAGGATCTCACAGAACAAGAATAGGAGAAACTGCAGAATACTAAACAGAAAGTAAGGATTACCTTAATAATATGTATGAGTTTTAAAAGATTGCTGTTAAGCAACTGTTTTTTGATAATAACCCTAGAGCACAAAAACTTTTAGCACAACTCAAGCAACAGAAAATAGTAAAAGGGCTGTCACCGTCTTAGGGAGCATAAAACAAGGAAGGTAACAAGGGATCTTGTATAAGTATTGGAATACTTTGAAAATTCTTTGAAAGTCTGTATAAAGCAGGGAAATATGGAAGTCAAGCAAAGGTACAAATGGAAATGTTTATGGAAGAATTAAATATGCCGGGGCTAGAGGTAGAGGAGGCTCAATTACTAACAGTTAACATAGTAGGAGATGAGATAAAAATGGTGATGTATAACCAATCTACAGGAAGGTCCCCAGGAGTAGATGGTATGCCTATAGAAGTTTGGAAGCTAGGAGGGAAAAAACTGATAAATATCTAGAAGGATTTGTTTAACAGTATTTTTAAAAGGAGAAGCACCGACATCATGGAAGAAAGCTGTGTTAGCTGTAATAGCTAAAGTGGGTAAAGATCCATCATATCCAGCTAGGCCCATTTAAATACTAAATCATGATAATAAAGTGTTTATGTCTATAATGGCAAAAAGAATGACAAAAGTGATGCCAAACTTGATAGGTATGGATCAGTGTGGTTTTGTGGAGGGGGGGTAAACATCTGACAACATTAACAGAAAAGTGATGATCCAGAGGGAAGCAGAATGTGAGAAAATACCACTGTTGTTGGTAGGTCTTGATGCAGAGAAAGCATTTGATAGAATGAGCTGGGACTTTATGAGCAGGGCAATGGACACACCTGCATTCCCTGAAAAAAATATAAGGTTGATTACGAGGATATATGAGGGCTCAGAGGTGAAAATTAAAGTGGTGGGGTCCTCTCGGATACTCTCTGCCTAAGCAGAGGAACTAAGCAGGGGTGTCCTCTCTACCCCTTTTTGTTTGCATTATATTTATAACCATTGGCAAAGACAATAAGAGACTCAGAAATTCAAGGATATAATTGGTAGGGTAGTCAAGAGAAGCTGGCTGTATTTGCAGATGAAATTATTTTATACCTGACAAAACCAGAAAGGGACATATCAGTGCTGTGGAACATATTGAGACAGTTTCAAACCTTTTTGGGATACGAAATTAATGAAGCCAAAACAAAAGCAATAGCTGTAAATTATATACTCTCATACAAATTGGTTCAGAAATATCCATACTTATGGGAACATGAAAAAATGAAGTATTTAGGAGTATGGATTAAATTATACCAATGTAGCAGCTAAGGATATGGAGGAAGATACCAAACAAACAATAATATAAAAATTGAAAAAATGGAAGCTCTGTTGTATGGATATTCATAGAAGCAAGTAGTTAAAATGTTTTTAGTTCCTTTTAGTCTTATATACTGGTCAGGCATATTTTTATCAACTAGTGGAGAAGTTGTGGATAGTAATTAATAAAGAGCTGAAGGATTTTATCTGGGAGGGGAACATGGCAAAAAATCAAGTGGGATAAAATTATTCTTTAAATAGAACAGGGCAGATTGGGATTATCCAATTTGAAAGGATATTTCAGAGCAACTCAGTTAAGGCTACTATCCATAGCACAAGCAGAAAACTATAACTCAAAATGGAAAGAGATGATGAAGAAACAGGGGGAAGTTCAAGTAACAGGGAGAGACTGGGATTTTGGATGCAAATCTTTAAGGAGAAAAACAATAATCATACAGAATATTATATTCATAAAGTAGCAGAAGGTATTCTAAGAACTAAGCCAATACAGGAATAGAGAAAGGAGGTTCTGCTAATAGGGGTAATTACAATTAGGGATACAGACAATAGGCAATAGGGAGCGGGAGTATATTGGAGAAAACTGGCAAAGGAACCAAGGTACTGGGAGCAAATAACTAGACAGGGAAAGGTAATAGAATGGGAAGATGCCAAGAACTTATTTGGACTGCAGGTTAGAGATTGCCTTCCATATCAAGGACTGATATCAGAGTACAGGCAACGTAAAAGAAATCGGGGGGAAATAAGACCAGCACTAGTAGAGTTCTTATTAGAATCTAGAACAGAAGTTGCTGTTAAGAAAGGAGTAATTAGTAGAGCATATAAAATATTGCATAATAACTATAAAAATCAATCAGAAGAGGTTAGGAATAATTGGGAAGAGAAACTGGATAAGCAATTCACAAAGAAACAATTGATGGGATATATGTATGTCTCCCAAATATGCAGCAAAATCTAGAAGATTCAGGATCTTTGCCTGGAAGTGTTTAAATAGATATTTTTATACGCCAAGTAGGCTACAAAGAATCTTTCCTCGGGTAGACAGCAAATTTTGGAGATGTGATAAGGAAGAAAGAGATAACTAGGAACATATTTTCAGGTAGTGTAATGAGTTGGCTGACTTTAAAGATTCCTGCAGACTGCTCTGTCAGAGATGCTGGGTGAGCAAATTGGAGTGACTAGGGAAATTATTTTTTGAGCTATGATACAGAGTTGGAATTGCCAAGTAAGGCCTTGCTGAGTCTAATTATGATGGCTGCCAAAAAGCAATAACTAGAAAATGGAAATCAAAGTCTAAACCAACTTTACTAGAAGTAACAAAGATAGTAACAGAGATAAAACAACTGAAACTGGGATCTTTAGAAAAGGGTAAGAGTAAATTACACAGGAAAAAATGGGAAATGTGGGACCACTACACCCAGAGGAAGAACAATGTTTAAAAAAAGGCAGGATATAAATGAGCTATGTAATGGTTGACTGACAATGGCTGGATATACTAAAAGTGATGTATAATGTTTGCAGCTATAGTTGTGTTGCCACAGTTTGTAAAGTATAATGTTTGCAACTGGGAATATGCCACTATGATTCATTTTCATTTATATAAATGTAAGATTGTCTATGTCACACATGATAGTTTAATAAAGATGTTTCTTGTTAAAAAAGATCTGGAAGATTTTGTTTTACAGTATTTTAAAAGGAAGGAAATGAGGGAACCACCAACATCATGGAAGGAAGCTGTGGTGGGCTGTATTACCCAGAGGGAGTAAAGGTCATTCACACCCTGGTTCATATAGACACATTTCAAGTTTAAACCATGATTATAAACTGATTATGTCTGTACTAGTTAAGAGAATGTCAAACATTTTGTTAACATTTATAGATATGGATCAATAGGGTTTTGTGGAAGGGAGTCAAACATTGGACAACATTAATAGAACAATGATGATCCATACGGAAGCAGAATGTAAAAGAATATAGCTACTGTTGGTGGGTCTTGATGCAGAGAATGCATCCAATAGAATCAGTTGGGATTTTATTTGTAGGGAATTGACAATATTTGCATTCCCAAATAGAACAATAGGGCTAATTAGAAGGATTTATGAAGGCTCAGAGGTAAGAATTCAGCTGGGGGGGTTCTTTCTGACAAGCTGTGTTTCCGCAGAGAAACCAGGCAGGGGTGTCCTCTTTCCCTTTGTTATTTGCTTTATATTTAGGCCCAATGGCAAAGAAAACAAGTGACTCATAAATTCAAGGGTATAACTGACATGACAATCCAGAAAAGTTATGCTTATTCACACATGATATTATTTTGTACCTGATAAATCCAGAAAAGGATATCTTGGTTTTGTGAAATATTTTGATACATTTTCAAGTCCTTTCATGATATAAAATATTTGAAGATAAAGCAATGGCCATAGCAGTAAACTAAGCAATCGCACATTAATTTATTCAACAATGCCCATGTTTATGTGGACATGATAAATTAAGTATTTAGATGTCTGATTGAAAAGGATTCTATTATGGTGGCTAAGGATACATGGGAAGAGATTAAAATATAAAAAAATAATATGTTGGGAGGTGTTGATTATGGAATCGGATAGTAAGATACAACACTAACTGTTAATCTAATTAAGATTAGAGATAGAGAGAGCGAGAGTCTTCTAGATCTGCTAGCTAAAGTGATTTTATCTGGACTAATGCTTATACTCCATTTCACACTCGGGGGGGGGATATACTGTCCACTTAAAATTCCCAATGACATTGAGCACCCCCAAGGGAGCATATACCTTTTACTTCACGACAGTAGAAGAACTAGAATAGCATTTAGCTTCAAGAATAGAAACTAAAAAAAATTTCTCAGAAATCTCAGCCAACCAGGAAAGGATGGACATCACTCCACCAGGCACCAATAAAAGAGAAAGGCTGCACACCCTTTCCCCACTCAAAAATAATGAAAGAGAAAAAGATTATTGCAAAAAGGCTGAGAAATCTGTCAGAAATGTGGGCCAAGAGAGTGCAAAAGCTTCTTTCAATCAGATGTCAAATAAATATTTCCCACTCATCAGTCTGGAGAATGAAACAGGTCACCCATCTGGAGGATGGGACTCCTTTGGCCAAGTGATCGAAATCTCTGAAGATGAGTCTCTTGAAGCCTAATGGGATGACAATATACAAGCTCTGCAAGTCTTAAACAATTGCATGCCCTGGAATACAGAGTGTCTGAGGTAAGAAATAACCATTCGGTTCCTGAACAACTGCAAATCAATCTGCTACTGAAATTTCTCCTAATTCCCTCATTTTTTATCCAAAATCATCCATGCAGATCATAAGAAAGATATCCTACTGGGAAAGATTTGACTGTGGTAGACTTTCTCATCATACCTATGTAACTAACTGTTTGGGATAAAATAACAAAAGGGTATGGAAGTATTGTGTAGCTTAGTTGTTTAAGTCTACCCATAGATGGAACAATTTGATGGAGAAATGTATATGCTAGGCTACAACAGCAGTCTCACAACCTATTACATGGGAGCTTAGGAAATACAACCCTGAGTCAGTTACCTAGTGTTAGAATTTAACCCTTGATGTTAATTATTTCCTGTTTATATTAGTGGCTCAAGTTATTTCCTCTGATAATATGGAGTGGGTTACATTATGTGGGATCATGTATAATGCACAAGGTAGCAACCCAGTCCAAAAATGAAGGCTGGATTTCAACAGCCAGTAACAACAATATATCTAGAAATGTACACCATCATTTATTTTCAGTAAAGGGCAGCAAGAGAACTGCGTCTATTAATTATTCACATAGAACATCCCTAGATAAAAAAAATCACAACTAAGTAAAATACGTCTCTCTCAATGTGAGGGGAATTTCCACAGTATAGAAAAAGATAAGTGCAATAAACTTTTTACAATCATTGAAAGCAAGAGTAGTCTTTGTTCAAGAAATGTAATTAAAAAATAAAAACAGTCTAGGTCTTTTGAAATGTTGGCAAGGATAGGAGTGACAAACTCATGCAAGTCAGCTAAAAGAGAGTTTATGTATATTATTTCACAGTATTCTAAACTGGGAAAAGACTCTTGAAACAAAGGACCATCAAGGAAGGTGGTGTATTGTAGTTGTCAAACACCAAAGGTATAACTTGCTATTAGGGAACTTCTGCAGTTCAAATACTGATGACATCCCCCTTTCACAGTTTTTTGGTGCAATCATTCTGTCAAAAAATAAATGGGATGACATTATTATAGGAGGAGATTTCAATACAGTACTAGACCCCACACTAGATAGACTCTAGGGCAACCACAGGATCCAAATCAAAGTTTCATAGTTGTTTAAGTCTTTCATAAATGAGTTGGACTTAGCTGATGTTTAGAGAACCCTAGATTACACTGCTAAACACTCTACTTATATAACCCCAAACAGAGGAGTTGCAAGCAGAATCGACTTTTGGCTACTCCTCACATCTTTAGTTAACAAGATGTCTGCACTTGACATTATCCCCACAATCTGGTCAGATCATTCAGCCATTGAACTAAAGTTATAAATAAAAAATAGGGTTCACATCTCAACCACGTGGCATCTAAACCCCTTATTGTTGGGCTCCACCTCACATAAAAATAAACCAGAGGTTTTTATTATACATTTTTGGAAAGATAACAAAGGAGATAATATAAAGAAATGGGATAAGTGAGGAACATTTAAAATGAGCATGCAACAAGAAGCCTACAGACTAAGCAAAGAAAGAAAGAAAAGACAAGAAAAGTGAAAAGATACTTGCAGCTGAAGGAAAATAATAAAAAAATGGGAAGAAATATATAAAAGAAAGCAGTGCAATAAATAATAAGCTCCTTGGTCTTCAAATCATCACAGAAAAAAATATGAGCAGAAAGATCCTCTGAAATGAGAATGATAGCAATACACAAAATCACTGGAGAAATGACTATTAACCCATGGAAATTAACTATGCCTTTGTCACACATGCCTTTTTCATCATGATATGAAAATCAAACATACTGCAAATGAAACTTATACCTTCCTGAATGACCTCAAACTCACAAAACTTTCAGCATCAAAAATCAATATTCTCTTCCAACCCAACACCACCAAAGAAATAGCTAAAGCCATCTGGAACCTCACTTCTGGGAAAGCACCAGGCTTAGACAGACTCAAATCAGACTTTTGCAAACTATTTAAGAATAATCTTTTACTCCCTTTAAAAAAATATATGAAGAATGTGAAAATCTGCAATGCTTCCCCCAAGGCTCACTGGTTGCAAAAGTCTTGATGTCTCCTAAACCTAACAAAGACAAGACTCTACCACAGAATTGCAGACCTATCTCTCTCTCATACAACTAGAAACCAAGATTTATGCAAAAATCCTAGCCAATAGACTACATTAAATTGTATCCAAAATGGACTCAAACTTTTAACAAGGCTTTATCAAGAATATATCTGGAACTCCAGATTTAGTACGACTTTGGATGTCTATTCAGAGTCAATGCTGGAAAAAATTAAATGCAGCTGCAGTCTTAACCACTTTCAAAAAAGTGTTTGACTCTGTGGAATGGAAGTTTATTTGGAAATGACTGCATGCTTTAAAATTCCCAAGTTCCCTCATTGACAGATGTAAGTTATATTCAATACCTATAGCAAGAGTCAATTCCAACAGGATACTATCAAACCAGCACAAGGTGGAAGAAGGTATGAGACAGGGTTGCCCTCTCTCACCCTTGTTATTTATCTTAACAACAGAAGTCTATATACTTTATCTTGTCAAATCACTGGTAATAAGGCGTATCACATAGAACTCAATAAATTCTCAATTTCCTTTTGGTTTGATGATGACTGTGAAGTCTGGAAAGTTAATCCATCATACAGATATGAGAGGTTGCTAGCTTGCTTTAAGGACCTTGAACAATACACAGAATTGGAGATTACCCCCCAGAAAACTATCAATTTTCTCTTAACTAACAAATCTTGGGAAGAACTTGCCCATCTTAAAAACTCCAAGTACTGCACAGTGGAATCAAAATGTAACTATCTATTCATAAGATTAGCTGAAAATCCAATTCAGATAATGAGGAAATATGGTAGACAACTAATACATGAGCTAACTAAAAATTCAAATGCTAGAAAAAGACATATGAGTCTCTCATGATGAAAATCCAGATGTTCAAAATGTATATCCTTCCTAATGTTCTTGACTTGATGAGACACTGATACTCATCTAAATACAATTAAAAATTCAGTCATTCATTTCAAACTTTATATGGGATAAATCACAGCCACAATCAGTAGAAAGAAATTATATTCTACAAATAAATGTGGCAGTGTAGGTCTTCGCAGTTTGCAAAAATATAACAAGGTAGTGATCAAAACCCAACGCATCCATTCAAGACTTCTTCCCAGACTGATATGGCTAAATCTAGAATTATTTACAAAGGATTTTAATGAAGATTTGAGATCATCCAATAATACTAACATGGTTTGGGATCCTGGGGGTTGCAATTTTTTTTTTGCAGTAAAGCTCACCATAGGAGAGACCAAAATTTAGACACAGTGTAATTTTGGAAGCCACTCTGCAATTTTCATTTCATTGATTAGTATAATAAGTTCTCTGATTGAATAAATTGGATTAAGGCAGATATCTGGGTCCTAATAGATGTTTGAAATTTCAAAAAGGATAAACTGATAGAATTCAATGATTTACAAAACAGATTCACGAATAAGAGATGTCTATGGTGACAATATCTACAATTACAAAATTTCACCTTATTGATTAATATTACACAAGAACAATTATCTCAAACTAATTAAAGAATTGAAATTTCAAGTAAGAATTACAAAGGAAGTCTCTAGTTAGCCATATTTTACAAGGAGTACTCTGACCCAATAAATCTCTCTTCATGTGCAATAAGCAATAAATAGTCAGTCAGATATCAGTCAAGAACCTAGAAGTATCCTAGACAACCGGAAAAATCATACAAGATAATTTCACCAGCTCTTTCCCAAACCTATTTCAATTCAAAATTTTAAACTCCTCAGTCAATGGCAACACTCTCCAGAAAGACTGTTTGAATGGGTATTATATAAATCCAACAAATTCTGGCATTGTCATTCACCTGACACAGATTATTTCCATATGATTTGGACATTCCCAACAAACTTTGCAATATAGAAAACTATCATAGGCACATGTACATGGGCAACTAGGGTCAGATTACCAGACCACACTTCTCCTACATTCTCTGTCTTTAGTATAAGCCCTACTACCTACACCATACCTTCCTATATATAGTCATGGGTCAGAATGATCAGTGCAGCCCTGGTATGATTCAGATTCAAAAATTATAAATTATCTCCTTTAAATTGGCAACCTCATTTTTCACCTACATATATAAGTTTATTAATTAGAAAACTCAGAGAACTGATGCAATGGGATGGTCAAAGTGGTAGGGAATTCCTTTACATATCCTGTCAGATAAAAAATGTGTGTAGAAGAAGTATAATACCAAGACACATATGGAACAACCAGTATTCAAAGAGCTGCTGTCACAGGAACAAATTCCACAAAGCGATCCTTAAGGTGAGGCAAACAGTTTATTGGAAATAAAAATGAGCGCTTTCGCGTGGTCTATCCACGCTTCTTCAGATAAATTATTTTAACTTATGTGAAGGTTATATACACAACCGCAAGGCGGGAAAGTTTGCTCATTAATCAATTAATCAATTAATCAGATAAAAAATGCTTAAGATTTTAATTGCAAGACATTTTATGAAATGATTCAGGAACATGAGAGTGTACTAAATAATTATATGCTATGAAATGGGGAAAATGTGTGTATACACACACACATACACACACATATATATATATATATATATATATATATATTTACATAAAAATGTGTGTACTTCTAATTACACCATTCAACTAAATTGTTTCATCAAATTATAGTGACTCTGTGTTCTTGATTTGTAATTTTTTAATGGCATCATGTGATAGAGCACATTTTTAAATGGAAAATATTTTAATAATATAACATATACAGGTGTCTATCTTCCATTTGACAAATAAAGGTTGAACTTTAAAAAATATGCTGTCATCATATAAAGCTAGCTTTCAAGTTCTATTATAAGTAGTTCCTTCTTTAATTAGATCAGTTGAGTTATATTTATTCAGTTTAATAAATTCATGCATGTATCTACTGTGTGTTGGGTGACTGCCAAGTACTCTGGTGTCACCTTCTGATGATTATGTTATAAAGGGGTAAACATGTTGCACTTCAATACCTTGAAGTACTGAACTGAAGAGAGTCCCCTATGCTGGGAACAGGTTATGAGATTCTATACACTCTGTGTTAATGAAACTCAATACCTGTTATGAATACCACCTAATTTTAAGTGAAGACACTTGGCTCAGTCTGGGCAACATTATGTGGCACAGCAGTGTCACCTGTTTATAAGATCCAGTATTGCCATCAGGGAACAGGGAGAGTCATGCAGACAGGTGTAGTCGCATTGGCTAAATGGCATCCGGTGTAGGATCCACACTTGCATAACAGCATAGCCATCATACCTGACTTCTCTCCATTCATGATGGTGATGGGTTTGTAGAGCCACTGACCCTCCAGGGAATTAAATCTACTTTTGAAAACAAGACAGTGAGCTGCCCCTACTGGAGTTTGGGTGTGTCTTACACTACACCAAACTGCATATTGAATGATTCCAGGATCTTTGACTCTGACTTGTGAGACCTGCAGTATACCTTCACTTATATGTGGAACTCAGTACTGTAACCATTTTTGGCTTCCCAACAAGAACAACCTACCTAGCAGCACCTAGTCCCACATATAGGTGAACATTCCACCTTTCCAAAAAGTCCATTATGTTTAAGGCATAGTTTCCATTCTAGCATTAATCCAGTCAATGTATAACACATACAAAGTTACTTTTCTACAGCCTATCACAGAGATGTTTCTCATACCCCTAGTTTTCTTCCAAAAAGTGATCATCCATGGTAGAGAAATAATTATTACAGTGTTATATTTGTGTTATTAAATGTATGTCAAGCACTATACATTTTACTAGAAGTCTAATCTTGTTCCATTTTGCTTTTATAACTTCTTACTTGAATATTAATACATTCAGTTATTTATAGGCTGCTTGAGTGACTGGTAGTGCAGCAGCCTGTGACACTCTGTTGAAATCTGCTGCAGACTACAGAATCAAGCCTACCCACTACAAGCTGTTTACCCCCTGTATTACATCATCAGAATGCAGGGCCATATGACTTGGAATCAGAAAGTACTTGTACATTTGCTCAGCATGCAGGGAATACAAACAAAAATTTATCAAACTTGATAAATATAGTTCCTGTGAAGAAATTAAGGTTAAAAGCTATGTTTTAGAATTAGAAAGGCCACTTTACATGAAAACAGTTTAATTATTGAAAAAATGAAATTATACTAAAACATCATACATGATCTTTAATAATAAATTCAGGGAGTATGATGAAATCTTGGGAAAAAGGAAATAATGTTTGTAGAAATGATTCCCTAATAGTTATATAAGGTGACTGTAAAATATATTTTTGCCTTAATGGTTTAGGTAATAGATTGTGTGTGATGTAGCAATAATTCAATAAAGAAGTCAATGGGTTCCATACAATCCTGGGGATTCATTAATGGAATGCACATGTTGGACTGAATTTAACTCATTACAGGTGCATCTGCAGTTAACTCCTACTGATGCCTATAGGTGTCAAATATTTTTTGTTCATATTTGCATTAATAATTCCAAAACCATGCTGTGTACAAGGTTTTAAAAGATTTCTTCTTAAAGCTTACAAACTAGCAAACTCAACTACATTATTTGACCTCTGTCTAGTGCACGTAAAGCGATATTCACTGTTTTTATGATATTAACTTATATAGATATAATTTTCACATTTTTCTAATTATCCCAGCAACCAAGTAACACAAACAGAACTCCTTAGCCTAATATGAAAGCTCTCAGCTAGTTGAATAAAATGATGCTGATTATATGTGTATCACTTGAGTGGTTGATGAGATATTGTAAGATGTTTATAAAATATTACAAGTGTAATAGTCACTCCCCCAGATTTACTAATCTTCCATGAAGGACTAGTCTAGTCCTGCATGGAAGTGGTAGTTTAGGAGGAGGATGGCAGCACACCATGTATATTAATGAAGGCACGCTGCCTGAGCTCCAAATCCTACATGGAGTGTGGATGAGTGCAGGGGGCGTGTCTGAGGGCAGAGCTTTCACAATATACACGCCCCTGCAATGAAGGACTGCTGAAAGTGTAAATAAATGAGCGAGACTGCTCATAGGTGTCCGCATATCCCCACCAACAGTCCTCTATGTGTACAGCAGCAACCGGACATAAAAATAAAAAGAACAAACCCCTTTATTTTTTTTTTAAACTCTGAGTACAGATAACCGTAGGTGCGTGGGTGTACCCATCGCTTAGCTATGGTTAAAGCAACTTAAAAGGCTGAAGAGGATAACAAGAAAGATATATGCAAATGAAGCAGCACAGCAAAAGTGTAGTGGTCAGAATATCCGCTTAACGAGCAGGCATTCCCGGTTCGAGTCCCACTGCACCACATATCATTTTCCATGTGAAATCTGTATATGAACATTTTTTTGCATTTTTTTGCTGTATAACCTACTAAATAACATTTAAATGTGAAGTGGAGTACTACATGAAATGCATATGTGAAGTGTCAGTGTCATAATGAATAAGGCACTAGTAAGCAGGTTTAAGCACAAATAAGCAGTAGTAAGCATATATAAGCACTGGTAAGTGTGTTTAAGTGCGTTTGCACGGGGGTAAGCATTGCCTACACAGATTAAGCAAAGCAGAAGCTAAGTGAGTGTAAGAAACTGTAATCAGAAATAAGCAGTGCTTATCTCTGTGCAAGCCCATGCACACTCGTGTACAACTGCTTTAAAGTGAGTTAATCACTCTGTACCCAACGGCCCATGTTCTGCCCAGCAACAAAATAAACAGCTTCTGCAAGGCTCAAACTCAATATCCTGCACACCACAGTCGTTAACCACTAAGCCATCATAGCATACAAATAAATGAGGTATCAGCAAACTAATCATCACCACAGGAAAATCAAATCAAACATGTGAACTGAATCTATGTACAGTGTGATGTTTTATAACCTGCCACAGAACATAAATATGTGAACTGCAGTACTGCAATAAGCAGAGATTTGAGGTGTTATTGTCATAAAGTGTAGGAGTCCCCAGGTCCCCATACAGTGGATGTGCACATGAAGCACGGATACCAGACACATATATAACTCTAAAATGAATAATAAGTCACGGCCAAAAGGCAAATATAGTGCTAATTAACTATTAAGCAATGCTAGCCGCAGCACAGCTCAACTTAGTAAGTGTAAACAATGTGTAGGGGAGACAATTCAATCTGCCCAGTGGTATACCTCCTTAAGCAGTACCAACCATAGGTAAGCAGGTGTGCCCATAGCTTAGCCTTTTCAAAACTGACCAATCACGGAAAAGTGTGGGAAATCGGCCCTACTTAAACCCAAGAGGCGGGAATACAGCTCATAACTGGTTGTAGCTTCCCCTTGCAGACACTATAGTAGTAAGGGGAGAAGGAGTGTGCTTCCGGGCACAGTGCTGATGCATCCAGGAGTCCAAGGTCATGGCTGGACTCCTAGTTAAAGACCATGCACAGAGAATGATACAGGGCCAGTATCAGGGCTCCCAGTATAAGGCGGAGGCCTGGGACCATCAGGCCCGCAACCTCACCAGTGTCACTGGCATACCCCAAACTTGTGAGCAGGTCAGGCACCACTATGCCGACCTGAAGCGGCGTAAGGGGAACCTCTTGGAGGAGTGGCTCCAAGAAGCTAGAGTGGCAGGAGATGAACCAGTCATGTGTAAGTATCACCCCAGTATATGTGTAATAATTGCCAGCTCAGGTATATCATGGATAGGTATGGCTAAATATTCCTCTCATGTCCCCCACAACTGCAATGGAGTGGGCCATGAATCAGGAGGGCCACATCAGCTGCCTGGCGCAGTTGCGAAGCGAGGCAGGTCAGTAATACTCATGCTTTTACTGTCATAGGAAATAACAATAAAAGTAGTAGTAATGTAATTGCTAGTATAAAACCTGTATTGTTCAAAGCAAGTACTGCATACACTTAGAGAAAATGGCAGGAATAGTCTCATATTGTTAGTATGGCAATAAAAGTGTAATAACCTGACAAAACAGGTCCAACTGCTGGACTGTATATCTATATTCTGGTATCATATGGTAATGTAGATTTGCAATCATGTAATAGTACTGTTGTATTAAGCACTGTTACCCACACCATGCACCATAAATTGCATGTGTAGGAATGCCAGTATATGACAGGTGTAATGCCCAGAGGCCATTTAGTACAACTGAGAGACACATAGACAGCAAACAGGAAAAATGCAGACAACAAAAAACAAATAGCACATGTAACTGAGATGTAAGCTGTTGTTTTATTTAGCACACACAGCCACGGTTCGAATCCTGACCAGTGATAATAGTCTGCATACAGAATCATACCCCACAACTGTACAGATATGCCCAGAATGTCTATTAAAATGGCCCATATCTATTGCCTATCAATCTGTCCCCCTAGGAAATCAGTGGGATGATCCTATATGTATAGGCAGCAGACAGGAAATACAACTGATTGACGTACATCTATGACAAAATTTTGGCACACTAGCAACTCCCCAATGCCTTATGTGACTAAGAAGCCACGTATGTCCCATCTACACCCCATCTTGTTAAGCTGTGGTCAGAGGGTGTACAATAACAGACTGAGATGTATGTGCATAATAGTAATGTGGAATCTGGTACTGTGTGTGGGAACATTCAGGTAGTGCTAATAAACAGTCCTCCCACAAGTTTGTCAGATACCAACACGGTGCCCAGAAATACAAGAATGATATGCAGTTGCTCTGAATAATGAGGTGTTACACATCACTGTCACCCACACAGTCCTACAACACATAACTGTGCAGGACATCTGTATAAGAGTGTTATTATACAAGGTCAGAATGCATAAGCACAGGGGATTAATAAGACAGAAATCAGATTGGAGTTATACAGCAATATCAATATAGCAGACACAACTGTGATGGACAGTGTT
This sequence comes from Protopterus annectens, assembly GCF_019279795.1. Taxonomy (NCBI): domain Eukaryota; kingdom Metazoa; phylum Chordata; order Ceratodontiformes; family Protopteridae; genus Protopterus; species Protopterus annectens. Next base: position 1,302,911,780 of record NC_056725.1, read on the forward strand.
TAAGTTGTAGCAGACACAACCATGATCTGAATCCTGGGAGAGGAATTAGACTGCATTCAGATTCATAGCCCTCAACTGTACACGAGGCCATAATGTCCAGTATATGTGCACATATCTGCTGCCTGTCCCCCGTCCCCCTGGTAAGTCTGTGGAATGATCCCATATGTGTAGCCAGCAAACAGTGAATACAAGTGATTGTCAACCATCATGAGAACACACTTGTCACTGTAGCATCCCCCAAAACCATTAGGTGAGTAATATTGCAAGTATAACCTATCTACACTCCCATGTTGTCAAGCTGTGACCAGAGTGTGTACAGTAACAGAGTGAGTTGTATGTGCAGAATACTAATGTGTAATCAGGAACTTTGTGTGGCAACAGGCAGGTAGTGCTAACAAACATTGCTCCCACAGGTACGTTGAATGCGAACAATGTGCTGAGAAATACAGACCAATATAACCTGTACTGGTATTGTCCACCCTGGTATTGTAGGGGATTGTGAGTGTTGCAGTTACTCTGAATAATAAAGTATCACTGGTCACTCACCACATTGTGCTACATAATATAACCATGTAGGAAAGCATGTATATGTGTGTGTCAGGTCACTAAAGGTGGAAGAGGGCAATATTCTAGAGATGTCCAGGTACACCAGGATGTGATCAACACATGGCCAGAGTCTGTGCAGAAAGAGTTGGATAGCATAGTGCAAAACATCAAACCGGAATCCGGCCATATGTGTACAAACAGTTAGTCAGTGTTAACAATGATTCCCTCCACAGGTATACCAGGTAAGAGGTGTATACTGCAGGTAAAACCGGTTCATGTGTAATGATGTTGTCAACCATATCAGTGTCCAATATAGGTCTATAGGGTAGTGTAGTAAGACATATAAGGTACAGATAACAGCACTGACTAGGAAAGTAATGTTGAGTACAGGAATATACTACTTGTTAACTGACATCTTTCTCTCCCCCCACCTTATCTCCAGCAGTAATTAACATACCCACCCCGACTGGTATGTACTGACACTAATAATGGCAAAATGTTTGATTGATATTCTAATGGTTCCCATGCATGTGCCATATTGAATTATTCCAACATTGCTGGCATGACACCATCAACGTACCTGCATGCTGTTCTTATTACCACTGTGGTCCCATATATGTATGTGTTCTGTTTGCTATGCAACTGTTCCATATCTGATGTCTGGGTTAATATGAATATCTATGCATGCTGTATTATCCAACCCTGGAATGTATTGACCATTATTAACCCATATATGATGTTGAAATCGAAACACTATAGCACACCTGGGAAGGCCGGTCCTAGCGGACTCACCTGTCCCACCTCATCTGGCTGAGGCACCGGACCCCAACATGTCTGGGGTCCAACCCCCCACCTCCCTGTCTGTTGGTCCTGCACCACCTTCAGGTGGAACTGCCTCAGGGGAACCACCTGGGAGTGGGCGCGGACAGGCACCTGTCACCCGCCACCAGGTCAGGGTTGTGGTGCGTAGAGCAATCAATGAACAGTTTGGTGATCTTCTATGCCAGCTTGAGGGCCGCATGTGGCAATTAGAGAGTCAGGCTGGCTCTGCGGCTCAGCCCCCAGAACAGCCACCTTTGGGGCTGTGAAGGTGCAGTGGTGACTGCTCATGGGTGGGGACCTTTTACCACTAGGGGGCTTGTGGGCTTCTGATATCCCAACACCCCTCCCCATCCCCGTCTTGTCTGTTACCTACCCAACCTACCTCCCCAAATATACCTACTACCCCTCCCCAACATCCCACTCCAACCTGAAAAAAAGGGCAATCTGTTCCCACAAAAAAAATCTCGCCCCATACATAGCTGCCCATTTCACACACATGTCCACTGGACACATGTAATGTGGTCTAATTGGCATCACAATTAATTTATGTTGTCCTCACCCCTCTCCCAGGGGTTTGAGGGTCCAAATGTACCTCCAAATTTAGTGTATATGCACAGCTGTTGCTGTACAAGAAATGGACAGCTATGGACCTTTCCTACACCCTTCCTGCACATCCCTAGCTATTTTCCCTACTGTTTTTCCTCTTTGTGCCCCTTTTTCACCACTTTCATATCACCCCTTTTCCTTTCTTTTAAAGAAATTAGCATGGAGGTAAACAAGAGTAAGCACTTTTAAGCAGCAGTAAGTGGGTGTAAGCCTGTTTGCATGGGTGTAAGCACTGCCTACACAGATTAAGCAATCTAGAAGCTAACTGAGTCTAGGAAACCGTAACCTGCAGTTAGCAGTGCTTATCTCCATGCAAACCCATGCAAACCCGCTTACAACTGCTTAAAAGTGCTGAAATCACTCTGTATCCAATGGCCCTTGTTCTGCCCAGCAGCAAAATAAACAGCCTCTGCAAGGCTCTTACCCAGGACCCTGCGCACCATACACAAAGTGATTTACCACTAAACCATGGCAGATATACATGACCCTGATGTTTTCACAGACATATCATCCAGCACAATTAGTAAACAGTACAGGAAATGTAGTAATATCATACCACACAACTTGTTAATGCAAGAAGTCTGGACAGAGTGTGCAAACATGTGGGTACACATAGGGATATATGTAAAAAAAACTGCTGTAATACACTTAAAATGTTGCTAGTTACACAGTTATATGTAGAACACAT